>NC_063189.1:8706423-8783923 GCF_017589495.1 Alosa alosa
TGCACAAAATGTAGGCCTACACACATTATAAAGGGCATAACAAACAGAAAATACTATATTCATACTAGATTCATTATCTTTGAGTTCAGTTGAAAATAAGGAACTTTTTGACATGAGTGCACTGCCATTTTATAGGCCTACAGTCTATGGTGCACTGTCACTTGCCACACATTTGTTGTATTGAAAAGAATGGAATAATGTAAATGAATGTTGAAAGCAGAGTGCATCGCACTCATGTCGGCATTGGTGTCCACAGCAATTTAAAACACCATTTAGCCGACCGGGAGTTCAGAACTGTGTTGGTGTTTATTATCTCCATGACTACAGGAGGAGGACTAGGAGGAAGTAAAGTTCTTAGAATATTTGCTAGGAAGTGTCTGGCAGTTGGAGGACAAGAAATGGTGCATCAAAGCCAAAGAGTCAAAATAGTAGCATCCAAAGAGGATTGTTGATAATAGAACAAGTGACGGTGAAAAAATCTTTGGCGGCACACAATTAATGCATCAGCCTAGGCTACTACTCTTTGGCCGGCTCGTAAGCCCAAACAAGTGTGTGCAGCATGCCTTTCCGTAGCCTACTAACGGTGCATCATCATAAAGATACATTTAATCTGCATCACGCCCCATTTTAGCGGAAAACAAGTTAAAGGCCGTGTTGCAGGGTTCATTTTCAACGAATTTGCACAATTTGCTTGTTGGTAATAAACATTTAAACTGTTATCCATTGTGTTTGAGGTTGTTAGGGATCACAAAACGGAATATAATACGAAAAAGCAGGTACTATTTCACAGTGGTTTGAAGTGATTCTGCTTTCCCCCACAATGCATTGCATTACGTCACCTTGGGGAGGCTACAGACCAAAGCCCACCTTGAGACCATTGAGAGTAAAGAGAGAGGGGTAAAGAGAGACGAGTAAGGGAGTGTTCAGCAGCATTATAATCATGGATTCCAATGGGAAAGACGGCTAGTAATCACACGATGTTACATCTAGTTATTAATTCACAGGACATTCAATGATTTTACTAACACGACAGTTATGAAGAATTATGTGTATGTAACTTACTCATGTCGAAACTTTGTACATTACCAACCTAATTCGTTTGCAATACCCATGCAAAACGGTTAGCTTGCTAGCTAGCTAACTGTGGAACTTGAGTATAACAGCCAATTATCTTACCTGGTTGTAGGAAATAGGCTACGCTGTTATTACAAGTGATAGAATGAATGTGTGACTTATGTTTAGTTAATGTTATGACATGTAAAGTTAAGCTTGCCGAACTTAGTTATAGTCAGCCACGGGCAGTTTGACTGTGCCTACATTCGTGACACTCCTGTTGGTAAACTGGAAAGAGCACAAAAATAGGAACATAATGGTCACATTAATAGTATAAGCCCTTTTCGCTCCCCACTTCAATGCAGCAGAAGTTTCCATTATATCAGTCATCTTTCCCCTAAAAGGGGTATGTGCAGCTCATACAACATTCCATTCCATTCGTCAGTGTGTATTTAGTTTCCGGTCTAGCTAGATCCGGTGTGGTGTTGTAGTTGTTCTAACGTTACTAGTTGTTGCAACAGCATGTGAAAAAACTACAAAGTTGTTACACCAAAAAGAGCGTTAATGATTTATCACTTATTTGTATAAGTTGTTATAGCAACCCGTTGCACAGGAAAGTAATTTAGTACAAAGAAATCCCTTTGATATTAATCAATTAAAATAGACACCAACCACACTCCTCATCCACCCTCCCCCTACTTATTGTATCAAATGAATCAGAAAGCATTGATAAACATGATCATGACTGCTCTTCCTGCAGGCAGAGAGCAGTTGCAGTGTTTCTCACTAGCCTGGTAAGTCTGCTGCGTTCTCATCTACATTGCTGTCCGCTGGACCATCCCTTCCTGTTTTCCCTTCTCTTACACACCAGCCGAGTCCTTTTCAGCCCAGGTCCTAAAAACCAGCCTTTTGGCGGCACCGTTATCACTTCCTGTTAGTTAGTCAGCTCTTTTTTGGCTGGCAGATGGGCATTGTCTTAGATCTAGAGAACACCACACTCCTGAGACAGCTGATCTGTCCACTGGGACCTAAGCTCTCCAGGAGCAGCTGCCCGAAACACTTCTGGCCTTTCCTGCCGATGAGGAGACACAAGCACTCTTTGTGCCAAGTACCTTTTCCAAAAGGAAGGGTCTGCTGTTAGAGATCACAGCGTGGGGTCACCATTCAAGCGGTGTGTCAAAGTCTTAAAAAGCTAACAGCAGGCCTTCACTCACACTTATTGTGATGTCAAAAGCTGCATTTTAAATGAAACTGAGGAAATCTTTGTGATGAATAAGCTAGCTGCTCAGTTAACTAGAATCCTCACCAGGAGTCTGGACTTGAGACTGATTCCTTCTCTTAACCCTTAGAACCCAATTGACGCAAGGTGCGTCAAAAAACACACCCTTTCTTCTCTGTTACAGAGTCTTCTCTGTAACTGTTCATTGCAGCGATATGAAAACTTTATTGCGTGACAGAGCAGAAGTGGGGCTTTCCAACGAGACTACACACTTGTCTGTACGATCAAGTATGAAGATTAAAAAAATCATGAAATGAAATCAAATTGCAGCATATTTACAGTCTACTTCTCTGCGTTCACCTGGGCACCCATTACTCTCGTTCAAATTACTCGTGAACCTGTGATGGCATAGATATGGCAAGCACATCAGATGAAAGAGGAGACCCAGGGCTATCCATTAGTACCAAGTATATTGATCCTTCTGGGTTATAAAAACAGATGAAGTGACTGCAAAATAATAAAACTATAATATAAAAATTATAATTACAAAAAAATATTTTCATAATCCAACACCATCATGTGTTTCTCTATGGCAAAGCATGTTCATAATCCGGTTTTGAGATCCTAGCCAATTCAGGACAGTCTGTCCTACACATACATGTAAGTCATGTCCAGCTGGCAGCTTGCTGTGGTGAGATGCATTTCAAAATGTAAGATTTGTATAATACACTTTTTGTCTTTGTATAATTTAAAAATATCAAATCAATGCAAGTATTTATATATGAAATGGTGGCAGATCTGGGTAGCCTAGACTGTCCTAAAATTATAGCATGTGTAAATGGCACTTAAAATGACCAGGATAAATGCTTATAACTAAAAGTAGTGAGTGGCCAAAAATAGAGTAGGGCTCATAGGGCTAAATAAAAATGTATTTCCGTAAGGCACATACCACATATTTTTCACATTTGCTCAGCCCCAGAGAATCCCTCCACCCTGGCAATGAGATTGCCAGTTTCAGGACAGTCGGCCCTACATACACATGAAAGGCAAGTCGAGCTGCCAGCTTGCAGTGGTGAGATACATGTCAAAATATAAGACTTTTTATAATACGCTTTTTTGTATTTTTATTATTTAAAAATCAAAACTAAATCAATGTGAGTATTAATACATGAAATAGTGGCAGATCTGGGTAGCCTAGACTAAGCAATATAGCATGCATGTATGCCACTTAAAATGACCAGGATTGATGTTTCTAACTAAAGTTAGTGAGAATGCCCTTAAAACAGTCTAGGGTTCTAAGGGTTAATACCCTGACTGTCATTCCATGCAGTGCCAAAGGTCTTCATGACCCTGGAGACTTGGCCCTTGGACAATTGGCCTGCAGTGGACAGTTGTATATCTTCCATGCTAAAGGTTTCAAACATAGTTGGATATCAGGCAAGGTGATTCTCATCTAATCTTAGCTGCTCTAACCTTACCTTCTGCGTAAAAGCTAAACATGACCCGTAGCAGAGTTCAGGTGGCGGGTCTTTCAAGCGAAGTATTGAGCTTTTCTTGTTATTCTGATCTTGTTTTGGAGGTTTCGGATCACCTTATTCCTCCATGGCTTTGCCTATCCATGGTTTTTGAAACAGTCTTTAAAGGCCCCAGTTAGCCTTCTGGTTTTCCTCATCAACCCATCCCCACCCCTGGTGTGTTCCATTTCCTTTCGATGTTTTTGCCAGTGGGAAGGCTGATCATGAACCGTCTAACAATGGTGTGCCATTTCTATGGAAAGAAAAGCATCTTGACACTTGGCTTGAAGCCATTATTATCCAAGTCAATTCGGTCTGTATTTTTAGGTTCTATTTCTGTTCCTGTTACTTAACTTCCATAGCCCACACTGGCGGCTGATGACTGACAAAAGACAGTTCCTGAACTGACATAGATGGCTGAAAATAAAATGAATAGTTTTATATACACACAAGGCACTACGATGTAATGCGTAAATGAAACCATATGGTATGTCAAAGCTTGCCTCTGCCCCCAAACTTGGCGACAGACAGATCCTTTGGCTGAAGTCTGACATCCCCACCCAGATGAAGGCACAGCAGACACAAAACCTCCAATGAAAGGCCTGAATTGTGTACAGGCTCTAGTTTTGTATGTCAAGCATCTACCAGCCTGATTCCAACCCATATTATATAATTTAATTGAAAACAGTCTCTCCCTAAAATAGTCCTGGTCGAAATCCACACACACACATTCTAAATACCCGATGGGCAAGACTTCAGCTTGCGAGGGGGGAAAAAGACTTGCCATTAAATGTCATGTTACTTTCCTGTCTGTAATGGGCAGACCTTAGGCCGGGAACCAGACATAGACGATAACACATTCTGTCCACCTCTCCTCTGCCCCCTCCTCTCCCACGGATGTTGTTTTATCACTGAATTCTCAAAGCAAGGACTTTGTGAAACAGCAACACTCATTGGTGCTGACTTCCTGTGAAAATGGGGCATCTCTCTCTCCCCTTCCCCCTCCACGTCCCCCCATACACTGCAGAGATGAAGTGGGTTCACAGTCAGTCTGTGCCTAATCTGAGTGAGTGATCGCGATCCCCATGACCCAGTATCAGCCCTTTTGCTGACTCACTTTGCTAGTGGTGGTTATTTACTACTATGGTCTGAAGTAGTCATGACTCCCACTTTTGTATTTTTGGATGCTGCTGTGTAAGTAGGGATGATGCAAGGAATGTGTACAGTAATGTAATGAAGGAACATGTTGCTCTCACAAGCACACAGGGTGAAATGGAGGCAACAGTCCCCTGTCAGCTATTCTGGATTTGAAGTCTGTAATGTACACACACAAGCTGCCAGATGTCTTAAAATACCCCCACACACACACACACACACACACACACACACACACACACACACACACACATGCGCGCGCGCGCCCGCCCCTCGCCTTTCCCTTCTCACTTTCTAGAAGCTTCCATGTTCTGAGTCCACGTCTTCAGCTGACAGAGCAGTGAGATCAGCCTAGAGTCTCTGGTCACTTCAGCACCAGTAGACTGACTCACCCCTATTTCTTTCCCGCTCTCTCTGTCCTGTATCTCTCTCTCTCTCTCTCTCTCTCTCACTTTAAATGCTTTAATACGCGCCCTTGGCTGGTCTCCCAGTATATGCTGTAAATGGCCGGGGAAGAGCGAGTGAGGAATGAAGCCATGAACAGAGAGAGAGGGGGAGAAAAAAGGAGACCTTGGAAGTTTTAAATAAATAGCGTCTGTCTCCAGTAAATAAGACCAACTAAACAATCAAGGACTTGAAATTCAGGGTTCTGGTGAAAAAATGTCGGTGCTGTGCCAGGGCCCAGCCCAGAGGGCCCGGTGCCAGAGAGGCTTAACACACTTTTACCGTAAACAAGCTGGAATCCTGGCATCTGTTTGAACAATGCGCTGGCCACTCTGCCAGCGAAGCACAAGCCTGTGCTTCATGACTAACCCCCCAGAAGAAAGTCAGTGTTGAGTAATAGAATAAGTGTTGTGTAATACACGGTAATAGGCAGATAACATTGACTCTTGGGCTGGGTTGGAAAATCGTTTTGGCTCAGTCTGGCGGTAGCATCTCTGAAACACTTCATCTGCTCTTGCTACAAGAGTGTCGCTTACTGGCAGGCGCACTGTTATGTTGGCTTATTCCATCCAGACTTTGTACTGAGCGGAGTGCCAAATTGTATGGTTTGTGTGAATTTTACTGGGAGCGAGAAAGAGGAGTTCTGGGCAGAGTTATTTTCTTCTGGTATAATCTGGCCAGTCAAGAGACTTGAATGCCAAGGACTGGGGTGTAATGGGTTTGATATCTCCAGCTAATGATGAACCAAATGCCCTCCGTCTACATCCCCACCTCACCCCAGCCTCTCTCTGCGGTTGCACCTGTCGTGTTGGCTATCTGAGTACACTTTTACATTCTAATTTATGAAGCACAGCTGTAGCCTGAGTGGCTTGTGCTGACCTTTCAACTCATGTGTTTGTGTTCCTCATCTGTGTGGCCACGGAGCAGTCCTGCTGCACCCGACCATTGGGGCTTCCAGTTACAGCAAGGGGTGAGCTCTCAGAAGTTAAAGTGGTGTGATGTAAGTGTTATTAGATTACACAAAAGTGATGTACTGGGGACTTTTAAATGATTATGTACAGTATAAGGAGCAGAGGGTTCAATATATGTGAAATAAAGTTAACTTCTCCACTTTGCTTAATACCATCAAGTAATGGGTTCAAATTGAAGGGGGAAGAGCTATTTTGGTCGTGTGTGTGTGTGCGCGCCTGCCAGGCCTGGAGAAGGAGTGGTTGTTTTAGTTCTAGGAAGCCAGGGAGCCTTGCTTTCTTGTGACATGTTCCCGTCCTTTTGTAGCCATGCCCCAGGAATGGAATCGGACGCAATGTCAGCATGTGTGAGGGGGATCAGGACACCCTGGCACTGTTGCTACGGAAACCAGAGGTTACATTCCGACTGCTGCCCCCTCTTTTATGGCCTCTGTGAAATGGTCCCCAACTAAATTGTCCCTCCCTCCTGACAAGTCACCTGTCTGTGTGAGATTACCAGCATGTGGATATGAGATTTCAGTGGTGCAGTTCTCATTAGTGTCTCTGCAGTAGTGTTGCACGGTGCACAAATATTACACAAGTATCGCAACACCCTGAAATTAAAAACGCCACAATACATAATTTTATTAATATTGATACTTGTAAGAATGACAGTGCGGTCATTCCACGCCAACTCAGCCACCCATGTACATGACACCACTCAGATTTTGCTGAAAAGCGGTGAAAATATGCCTTATGTTACCAAACAAAGGAATCTGAAGTTTCAGGTCAATATCTCAAACGGTTTGCCCGTGGCGTCCATTTGAAATTCGGGTGCCATGGCCCTAATTGACACATTGGAATTTCACATTTCATCCTTTACCATTTTTGGAAGCCCATAATGTCTGTTCTAATAGTGGTAGAGGGCTGGGGGTCCAAAAACCCTCTCCGGCAGAGGTCACTCTTTTGGAACCCCATATTTGGACCCCCAAATGACCATGTGGGCACTTGATCCCAATGGGATTTATACCAGATAAAGATACATATTTGTTCTTTCTTTTAATGAGAACATTTTTGACTATTAAAGCTCCATAATATGAATTTTATTCTTCATAATGCACCATTTTGGACATTGTTTCCAGAAGTCTGGAATGTAGATCAATTTTGGTGCTACGGCCACCCAAGAAGTGAAAAATCACACATTCCGTCAACATTTTTTAGGAATTTGGTGACCCACCTCTCACCCAAACAGTAAGGAATGTTGATTCTGCCTCCAGAATTATGTAGTACAGGCTACAAAGAACTACCACACCAGTTTCCAGCCCTCTACCACTATTAGAACAGACATTATGGGCTTCCAAAAATGGCAAAGGATGACATGTGAAATTCCAATGTGTCAATTAGGGTCGTGGCACCCGAAATTCAAATGGACGCCACGGGCAAACCGTTTGAGATATTGACCTGAAACTTCAGATTCCCTCGTTTGGTAACATAAGGCATATTTTCACCGCTTTTCAGCAAAATCTGAGAGGTACCATATACATGATACCCCGATATTGGCTGTTTTCAGTGTTTTGGATTAAGATGCGTATTTCATGTCAGTGTGCACAAAGCATGCTTCTGGTGCTTCCCCGTAGCCTATGTGTCTTTCAGGGTTCCCACGGGTCATGGAATGTCTGGAATATCATGACATTTTGGAAAGGAATAGACTTTCCAAAATGGAAAGTCAGGGAATTTCATCATTTTGGGCACAAAGTCATGGAATATCAGGGAATTTTGTTGTAGCAGTTTAAAATGTACCAAAATACATTAATACAAATATATTTCCACTCAGAATTGGTGTATCTGGTTATTAACTTTACTGCTTGCTTGAGTAGTTGTGTTTATTCAATGCCCATTTACTGAAATCTTTGGTTGGTATATTGTAGGGTTGTCACTTTACGTTCGAAAATCGATTGCCCAATCGATTGGACCAAACAACACAAGTTTCGAAAACTAAACTAGAAAAGCATTTCCTGAAGGAAATATAGTGCATGAAAATGCAAAAATATGCTAACTTAGCTTATCATTTTTAGTAGTTATGTTAACTATGCTAACTAGCATGCTAACAATGTAAACATGCTAACTATGCTAACCATGTGACTTAGCTAACCTAGTTAATCATTTTTAGCAGTTATATTAACTATGCTAACTAACATGCTAACATGCTAACCATGTTACTTAGCTAATCATTTTTAGCAGTTTTGTTAAAAATGCTAACAATGTTAGCAATGTTAACTATGCTAACCATGCTAACTAGCTACAGTGGGTAGGAGTCATAGTTGATGACAAGTAACAGTTACAATGGCTGAACAGTTAAAAAGTTTAGCAGTTTAAAGGGTTAAATTGTTTAACAGTGAAATATTGTAGTGAGGACTTTTATTTTGAAACCGTTTTTGGCAGAGGAAGCAGTTGAACAGGATGTGTAGTCTTAATAGGGCCAGTTTGTATGCTTAAAGCCTGAGACTGGCAGTTGATCCAGGTGGCCGGAACACCTGGCATAGGATTCTAATTGCTTAACGGCTCTATTGTGATGTCATCAGCCCATGTTAAGTTTATGGGGACATTTTGAGTAGTTTTTAATTAATAGTTTAAAAAGTATAAAAGTTACAAAGCTGAAAAATACATAGCCCACATGTCCTAAGTAAGACCTACGTAACATGGTTTGAATGAAGTTTCTACGTTAAACGGTTGAAGCTGCATTAACTGCGTTAGAAGAAGAATAAGTCAGAAGAAGAAAAAGCCTTGGAATAACAGTACAGTGCATTTTCATGCACTGTAAATAGGGAATCGATTTTAACCAAATATGTACACTATTAATTTTAAACAAATTAAACAAATAAAAAGGATAGATGTAACAAAATTCACAAACAAGAATATGAGAATATAAAAGAGCTAAAAAGAAAATTTCCACCAATTTTACACACCGGCAACAGCTGTTTCAATCAGCTGCTGTGCTGCTCGTGTTTTGCCAAAAAATGGAGGACAACGCGGTCAACCTGTGCGACATGAGAGACGTGTGATAGGCCCTAATAACTTGAGGAGTTCGATGTGGGAAGTACTTTGGATTTTTGGTATATCAAACTATGGAGAAGAACAAAGCGGTAGGCTATGCAAACTGCAATCGAGTTCTATGTAGGCAAAATTTGTTTGACATTTCTAATCGTGAACACAGACACAGATTAGGGGTCGACCAATTATCGGCCGGGCCGATTATTAGGGCCGATATTTAGCATTTTTATAATAATCGGTATCGGCCATTTTTTTCCGCCGATATTGAAATAGATAAAGAATGAAACGCGTTACTTTGTCTGTAAAGTGTCTCTCACTCCCTGCATTTGCTACTCTGTGGTCAAGAGCATTGTCCCGCCCACTACACCGTCTGATTTGTTAGTTAGCACGAATGCAGCCAATCAGGATCGAAGACTGAACATGGAGCAAGTTTCTCACTGAGCCAGACTGTAGACTGGACTTCAGCTGTACGGAGCTATTTTTCAAAGGTAAGGAAGAGCCTTACATTGCCGAAGTTGCAATGAATCACAATAATCTACACTGAAGTTACAAAAACACCACTTTGTAAGCTATTGTCTCATTGATCCGGATCAATAAGTAAAGCACCCACTTCCTTCATTTAGCGAATTCCCGATTGATGCACGTTACTGATGCTGTTTACTAGTTAGCCTACAAACTCGGGTGCTGCGCGTCGGGAGTTCTCTGCCTCCGACTCGTCCGTTAATTGTGAATAACAGGACACCTCAGTGGACATGGTAGACAAGTCCTAAATTATGGGATAGCGAACGTCAAAAAGTCTAATCGCTCCTTATGAAATGGACTGTCAGAAAAGACTACACGCACCCAGGGCCAGCCGTAATTTAATTCGACCTGAACTAAATCGCGTCCTCAGCTGGCTGTTAATGTGCCTTTTAGGCTCTCAAAAGTGTAGCTTATAGCCTACATATGGACACAAATTGCATGCTTAAATAGCCTAAGAACTATTTTAAAACCGTTTTGTTAAACTATTCAACCGTAACACTTGCCATCACGCATGGACCTCTTCCTCTCCCTCTCTCGTGCACTCACACACATGATGGCAAAGCATCAAAGCCCATTGTGTAGGCCTACTCTATGAAAATAATTGCTATCACTCAGCTCTTAGATTAACATGATACACAGGATTTACACTTGCAAGTGATGCAAGTTGATAGACAATTGTGTATCAAAAGAAGAAGGAAAAGTTTGCATAATGAAATGCTTTTGCATTACATTTTTGCAGGATATCGCCTTTACTATCTACCCCCCTTTTTTGACAACTGACATATCGGTTTTACATATCGGTTATCGGCCTCCTGTTTTGGTAATAATTGATATCGGTATCGGCCCTCAAAAAACCATATCGGTCGATCCCTAACACAGAGACGTTGAAGACTGCAGTAATGTTTGTCACTGATGTAATGGCAGTCCACTCGGCTTATTGTTTTTCGAGAATGTTGCACTCCTGTTTCTCATTGTGCGTGAAACTTCACGCCAATAAATCACAAATATTGCTGGCTTGCGTCTGCGCCCTCTTTACGTTCGTCCTAATGCCTGTTAGTTGTTTGTGGATTGGCCTATATTTGGCGTTGAAAATGGAAACATCTTTAGACATGAAAAATCGATTTTACAATCAATTCAATGAACACTGTTAAACAACAGGATTTTTTCACAAAAGTGACAGCCCTAGTATATTGTACCCTTCATTATATACAGTCATATGAAAAAGTTTGGGCACCCATGCTAAAGTTGACTAAAAAAAAAAAGTACTTTTCATAAGATCATCTCTCAATACTATTCAATGGGGAAGCCGTGGCCTACTGGTTAGGCCTAGCAAATAATTTAACCTTTTAAACTATCCACCTATTTAACTGTTCAGTCATTCCAACTATATTAAACCTCATCTACCTAGCAAATAATTTAACCTTTTACACTATCCACCTATTTAACTGTTCAGTCATTCCAACTATATTAAACCTCATCTACCTAGTTCAGTCATTCCAACTATATTAAACCTCATCTACCTAGCAACCAATATAGTTTGTTTTTACTCTGTATGATATTTTACCTAATATTTTTGCATTTTCATGCACTGTATTTCCTTCAGGAAATGCTTTTCTAGTTTCTCTTTTTAGTCAACTTTAGCATGGGTGCACAAACTTTTATATAAGGTCATGGAAATTCAGTCAGGGAAAAGTCATGGAATTTTCCATTTCACTTAGAGTGGGAACCCTGGTCTTTTCTCCTCACACACACTCACACATGCAGTTTTCAACATGCAGCCGCTAAGCGATGCTGTCGCTGCACAGCAACAACTAATAGTAGGCTAATGTTAAGCTGATTTGCTGACTTGCACCTCTCAGGTTTGAGTTGCTAACTTACCTAAGCTATGGAATTTAGTTAATTTAGGCATACTGTTGAGTTTAATGACATTTCAGAAATAGGCTATCAACCTATTGGCAAACTTTTACATCTGGAGAGAGCTCCTTCTAACTAAGTATCCCATTAGCTCAAGTCATGTCTGTCAATAGTGTAGTAGGGTTGGGCGATGTCCCCTTAATTGGCATTTGACGATGTGTACAGTAAAACATTAGCCTGGGTGCCAGCCGAACTTAGTCCCGCCCACAACATTTGAGGTCGGGAAGTTCGTTCCGGCATTGCTCCGTTGTGGAGCAGCTATGCTCGCCCTAGATCTGGCAGACCAATCAAAACGAGCTTTACGATGATGGACAGGTGAGCAACAGCGCCTCGTCCATCACGTCATCTGTGCCTGCTTAGGTTGATGTTTGCAACAAAAACGCTGTGGCTAGAAGGAGACATGCAGGGCCGGCGGAAGGTAATCCTGCGCCCTGGGCGAAATAGGAATATGTCGCCCTCATGTTCATAGACTGCGTGCCACTTTCGACTGTGTGCTACCTTCCCAAAAGCCCCTGGCAACCTTGCAACCTGACGATTCAGGCTGAAGATCAGCCTACCCATACGCGGGAGAAAAGTTTTTCAACCTGTGCACTTTTCTTCTGCAGCACTATGCTTTGAACGTCTCATTCATGATTGTTTTTTTTTAACCGATATCACTGAAAATTAATTACTTACTGTTCCCACATTTAAACCATCTTATGTCTTTATTTGACAATCAATGTGTTTTCAATGTTGTAGCCTATAGCTCGCCACGCTGTGGCGCCTGGTAGTTTGGCGCCCAGGGCAATTGCCCAGAATGCCCATGCCTAACGCTGACCTGGAGACATGGCTTCTAAGACCCGATATGGAAAATGCATATTATTTAATGAGGTTTTATCACTGAAAACGATTATTTCTGAAAACTTTGGCCAAAGTTGAGATGTGGCAAAACTCATGGTTTCACTTTCATTAAGGGAAAACAGCGTGTTGCTTGTGACATGTTGTTCCCTCCTTCGTTTGAAATCTCTGATTGACCACCCGTTCGAGGGATTTGCAACAGCCTTTCCCAGCTGTTTATAACATGTTTGTAGCATATCAGTGTTCAACAGAATTATTTTTAAAAACGGAGGTGATGTAGGCCATCAGTTTTTTCCTTATAGCCTACCCTACTACGTATCTCTTAGATTTCGCTAATGAGTGTTGTAGGAGATATTGACGGCACATAACTTTTACAAAAGACCAGAAAACAATGTTAAGGCATTTGTGGAGAAGAAGGATGGTTCGTGTGTTCTTCCTACACCTTCGTCCTCTGATTGGTTTGGTCTATCCAATTGAGTGCAGAGGCATTCCCTTCCTCGGTTAAAACACGCCCCATAATTACGTCCCAATGGAGCAGTATCAGACTCCTCTTCTTACTAGAATTGAGTATGGCTACGTCAGGCTAGTAAAACATTGTGATGGATGATAGTCTTCAAGTCTGTCAACTTAAGATACGCTGATTCCAGTACTATTGATATTCTTAACATTAATTCTAAATGTAAGGCTCGCTACTAGGATGATTCAACACCCTTCCACTCCACCACTTCTGTTTACTCCCCCCCCACCCCCTTCGGAAACAGTGGGTGCTTTATGCTCACTCTCAATACAGCAGGCGGCCCCAAGATGAAAATTAGTGCCCAGGAGCCACCGTGCACGCTATTTATACAACCCCTCCTCTCGTTCCTTTTCCTTCTGTGTCTCTCTCTTCTCTCTTCTATCTCCATCCCTCTCTCTCTCTCACTCACTCACTCACTCACTCACTCACTCACTCACTCACTCACTCACTCACTCACTCACTCACTCACTCACTCACTCACACTCTCTCTCTCTCTCTCTCTCTCACACACACAGCCTATTCATCCAATCCCACACACATGCTCATAGTTACCCTATTTATAGACACACACACACTCTCAAACGGTGTCTATTTAGGCGGCTGTGGGCTTGACTGCTTCTGCTGTGTCAGGGTGATGGACGGTGGGTGTGTGTGTGGGGGGGGTCAGTGTGATCGTGTGTGGGGGTGGTGGTGGTTAAACAGCGTGTGCGTCGGGATTGTTTTACACTAGGGAAAGGCCAGCTCAGCCAGCTGCAGAGTCATGTCACAGGGATGCTGTCAGACGGCTGCCACTTCCTCTCTTCACACACGTTTCCATCACTCATTTCTCTCAGAACAAGACTCGCAGGATAATGTGTTTGCTATCTGGCTTGGTTTGTTTTGAACTTGCCATCGTCCGAAAGCTGTCCAGTTTGTTTTGGTTTAGTTTAGTTTAACATTCACAAGAGCAAATCAGAAAGTGGCTTGATATCAAATGTAAGGCTACGCTGGCAATGGCGATGACTTGTCAGTCAACACTGATTGGATGCGAATTTCTGTGATGTGTAACAGATGCTTATCACCAAGTTGATAAAACTGCTGATTAGTTCTCTGCATCGGCACCTCGGCTACAACTAAAGTTTTTACAGCACACCACTAGTCTGTAAACTGCCAACCATCAACACAGATAAGCAAGCTGCAAACCAAGATGGCCTCAATGGATGATAAGTGAAGTATGCACTTTTTGGTGGGAAATTTGACAGACTAATGTAAGCTATTTGATCAAGTGAAGCATGTTATCAGGTTATAACAAACATATGTTAGGCATAAGGCTAGAATCATCATTAGATTTGACATAGTGTGAAGCAACCATTAGATTTTACTGAGTGAAGCAGGCAAAAAAAGTTGGGGAGTTGAATATTAAGCGGAGTGAATTTCACTGGTGGCAGCCAGGCAGATTGTTGCGGCCTTTGATGGTTGAAAATGTGGCATTGTTCGATGGGTTAATTTGATTGGAGAGCATGGTATCTCATCATCTTATAATGAAAATCAGACCAAGCTGATCTGTCTTCGCTTCTCATGTGGTTTGTGGATGTTTTTCTATTTTTGTATGTTTTCCTATTTCTGCTCATGTTATGTTAATATGCAGCCACACAGACAAGAATTCAGCTTTGCATTTTAAAAATAATCAGCTGGCAAAGAGCACATCTCTCACTGGTGATTCAATCATCTTTGGAAAAATGTTACAGACCACAGTACTTGCAGGGGAGGCAGTGGCCTGTGAAGTCCAGGGACTCTGTTGAGAATGGAAGCAGCACTCTAAATCCGTGCACTGTGCAGGTACCGTTTGACCGATGAAAGACATAGGATAGGACATGGGCTATGAGTGCACACGCGCTAATCATAATGAGTGATCTCAGCCCTAATTGGGACAGGGGTGCACTCTGTATCTGCGGCAAAGCCCGTCTCCTGAGTGGGCTCCGGTGTCTGGTCGTGTCTGCAGGCTTCTTTCTGTGTGAGTGTAAGATAACTTCCTGTGTCATGTCTTGTGCCATGCCTCCTGGGGCGGGGGGGGGGGGCTGCTGCTGTCTCATAGTAACCTTGCCACCGGGTAACCGTGAGTAACCAGAGTCGTTTGATCAGCTGGCTTGATAAAGAGAGCAGACGGCTACCAGGGGCTCTCTGCGTGCTGTGCCGGCTGCAAACGATCTGTGCCCGTGCTGTAATCCTGTACGGCAAAGAGCCTTGGCTTGACAATACCCGCCCTGCCCAGTGAGACTCCCCTCGCAGAGCCCACTGCCCACTTATCTCACAAACCTCCTCGGTTTCTCAAAGAAGCAGAGGGAGCTCTATGCCACATCTGCTCCAAATCCTCTTCTTTTGTTGTTCTTGATAGAGTTCTTTTCTTCCACCCCTCATACAATCTCCTGTTCCATCCATCCTGTCTGTCAGTTCAGTGGAATGGAATCCAGGGGGTGGGCGGGGGGGGACGGACGGACTTACTGTAGCAGTTTTGTGGCCCCTAAGAGCAAAGCTCTGCTTTTGTAGTGGTGTTGCTCTAGCAGAGTTGTTTCTACAGGCCAGCGGCGAACACCCTGCTGAGGTGGGTTTAGCAGTGAACACACAGACAGGAAGCGCTCACACTCATACCCATAGCAGACAAGAGGAGTCAGCTGAGATGGGAATGAGGCCCGGGGGTGGGTGGGTTGGGGTGGTGGGCAGGCGGGGGAAGGGAAGAGTGGAGTGCATTTAACTGCTTCACAGCTGAAGGAGTAACGGGGGTTGGGTGGGGGATGGAGGCAGGCCTTGGGGTGAGTGAGTTCATGGAGTTCATACGCACACACACCACTCTACTACAGAGCATCCTGCTGGTGGCTGAGAGATATCAAGCAAGCAGGTAGCACACAAGCTCAATGCCATTTTAAACTCTTATCATATCGCTCTCTGCCTCTGTCGAGGTAAGGCATATTCGGTTAATTGAAAAGTATTTTCATATGAGATTTGTTGGTCAATGTACAACACTAGTCAAAACTACAACCCATATTCCCAAAAAGTCGAGATGCTGTTTAAAATGTAAATAAACAGATTGCAGCAATTTGCAAAGGATTTTCAAATATAGTTAAAATGGTGCAAATGCAACACAACTTGAAACACTTAATTATTTATTTATTTATTTATTTATTTATTTATTTATTTATTTATTATTTATTTAACACATCAATTATTATCAATTTATTTATTGTTACGATGCCTTTCCAGATGTGCTGGCACCACTTATTGACAATGAGAAGTGGTAGGTGTTTGAGGCTACAAAGCCCTTAGAGAGCAACTTGCAGGTTGGAGACTCATATAAAGCATAGTGTAGATAAATGATGGAGGAACTAGATTCCCAGAAATAAAAAAAATGCGACAGAAAAACATATTGTGAGAAAAGAACGTCCGCTTCTATAAACCACTAACCGGAAGTGAGGTAACAGAAAGCAAACAGGTCAAGTTCAATGAATGGTACGGATGTGACGAGATCTCATGGGCCGTGATATCTTGCGAGAACATATCAAGATATTCTTGTCAAAGTAAAAATCTGACGATCACAAACACAAAAAAGTAAAAGTGGCTGGGGAATCTTCTATGCTAATTTAGTCACACTTGTCAGTCATGCTGGTTACAGCTGAATACTTATCCATGAGAATGCACAACACAGATCTTCACCTTGATGAGAAATGTTGCGGACCACACGAGATCTCGTCACACCCCTATTCTACACAAGACAGATTTTTACCTTGACGAGAAATATTGTGACATTTTTGTATAGCCAGATCTTGTGGCACGAGATTTCGTCACACCCCTAAAGAATGGTGTAATGGATCCTGACACAGAGAAAGCGGTAGAGTTTTGGTGGGTGTCTCAGTGATAACGGTTGCTAACACAGTGTCTGTGTCTTTATTCATTATCTTTATCGTTTAATAAATCTGCTTTAGCAATCATACTTTTGATGTTGCTGTTGATCAAACATCCATGTAGATTGCTTTCATTTGAAGTCCTATTGGAATATTCACAATATTTCACGACAATTAGGCAGCATGCAAATAACATCAAACTGTCTGACGGCCCAAGTTTATTCTGTCATAACATTCTGGCAGACAAACTAAGTTAAGTTATGCAATCAAGCAGTATCTCAAAGCTAACGTTAGAATACTGTTCGGATGTCAAGTTTAGCATGCTTACTTGCATCTGCTTGTCAATTTCGTTACTCATGTAGGGCTCATTTTATTGACTCTGAATGTTTGCAAAATCCCGATGTAAATGTGTTTGTCCCAAGGAGAAGTACGAACCGTTATTTGAACTACGTTATGAATTGCATCCACACATCAGCAGCGTTTTAAACTGTGTTAATGTTAATTGCAAGGATTCCCTCACGAACGTTGTTAAAGTGACAGGCACTCAATTAGACCTATACACTACTGAACTGAGCTGAATGCTACCTCTGACTAAGAATGCATTACTTTGCACTTGTATAGTCTTTTATTTTGGAATCTTAAGAGCACATATATTCCAATGTTAAGGAATTCATACTTTTTTCATTCAGATATGTAAATCAACATGTATAAGTTGCTATTAGTCAATTAATGGGGAGATAATCGAATCGAAATCAAATCCGACTGAAAAAATGAATCGTTAGATTAATCGATGCATCGAAAAAATAATCGCTAGATTAGTCGTTTAAAAAATAATCGTTTATCCCAGCCCTACTAACAACGCATTTACAGAATGAAATACCACTGGCAATGTCAGATATGTAACAAACACAATGTATCAATACATACAGATATCTGAACGCACACAATGAAAACATTCACGGAAGGAATGCTACGTAATAATAGTGGCGGGAGACGCATAATTAGCAGCCTGCTTAAAATGGGTACACTTTCTTCTGAATTACTGTCTGAAGGTTTTGTAAAACATATTCATTCATACACACATTCATATACATTTGTATGGCATGGAACTATACTCTCATTCAGGCGTAATAATCCAGTCACTAACCAATTCGTCTGCTGCAGCTCAACCGTTGCTGGAAGTTAGCCTACAGGGACTATTTTCAGGTGCTGCATGATATCATTTTGCCCCTGCGCCCATGGTGTTCCTTGATTATTACACTAGAATGAGAGTATAGTTCCATGTCACATCAGCCTAGAAAATGGCCACGTTTCATTTTCCATTGGTCTTATTACACTTTCTGACTTGAGAGGAGACAAGGTTTAAATAGTAAAATTACTGGAAGTCACTTTTAAACGTGATGCTAGCAGGCGAGATGCTAATGGTCTAATCCGATTCAATTATCTATGCTAGGCTGGAGCTAAAAGTGATATTGCCAAACTCTGAGAACGGCTGGATGAACTGTAGAAAGGTAAAAATCAACAGTTTAACTCAAGGGGAGGTGGAAATGAGTGTAATTCCCCAAATGGTGGAATATCCCTTTAATAGATTTGCCTGGATATGTAGCAATACTGAAAATTCAGCACTCAAAACATACTGTTTGACCCTAAATGACATCTGTACCTAATTTGTAGCATCTCTGTGCTTCATTTGCAAATTAAACTGGATCCCAGAAGTTCCTTGAAGGTGTTCCTGTAATTGGAATGTTTGCCAGTGCTTTGCCCAGGTGACAAAGCTCTCATCCACACACTTTTTTGCATGCTTGATCTTTGTGAGTTTTCATATGTGGTTACCTATGAATAATAATAATAATGGCACTGCTTAGAGAGTTTGAGAGGTTAGCTCTTTAGGCACTGTTTAGAAGGTCAACTCTCTTTGCCTTCATGCAAATTAGCCAGTCATGAATAGCAGTTGTTGTGGGTGATGGTGACTGTGAATGAAACTTGCTTGTGCCTTGCAGTATGTTTCTCACTTTGTTTTCTTTTTAACGGTTCTGGGTTTTTTTTTGTCTTTAATGTTGACTGATAATTTACCAAGGTGGTGCTTTCCAGATAAAAAGTTTCCATACGAATTCCAGCTATCTGTTGTAACCTGTATTTCATGCCTGCTCGGAGTTCAAGTGTGGACTCTGGCAGTTAAGAAATTTGCATTGCAAATTAGATAACTTATTTTTTCGTGAGGTGTTGTTATCATTAACTCGTCCCCATAACTGTCAAATGCTTACCATGGAAATGTTGTTTTGATTTCTCCTGGAGACAAAATAAAGTGAATCACTGCTTGTCTTAACCATGTTTCTTCAACCATACCTCTAATGGACTAAAGGAGCATAATGGCCCGAGGACAGGCATGAAGTCATCCTCCTCACAATGTAAATTGTGTTATCTGTACATCTGACTGCTAACGGTATCATGTCAGCTGCTGACATTTTAACTTTTACCTGGGTGGGTCAGCAGCAAAACAAACCCGTAACAACAAAAGCCGTTTTTATATGGATACTTTGTTCAGCAGTTTTAATATGGATTGGTTCATTTGCGTTCTCCATTATGAATGAGTGACTGAATGCAGGAGGTGACCTTCCTGGATGTGATGCATGTCCCTTAGTTCTCTGCCCTACTGTGGTCACTGTGATCGTTGCTGTAGGACCCATGTTATTATTTAATCACTATTGGAAACAATGGTTTTCCATCATTTTTTGTGTCCTGTTTTTCAACTTCCAGTCACAGCACCTGCATCCTTGGTACAGCTCACTGTTCCTTGTTTCCTTTTGTTGGCTCGTTTGGGCCTCTTTCTCCTTCCTTTTCCCACTTCCTTTCTCTGCCCTCTTCCGTCAGAAGGACTGCTGCTGTTTTACCAAAGTGGTCTTAACAGTGTGCAATTGCGATTGGCTCGGAGAAAGGCCCATTATTTGTTTAGTTCTCTTTGTGGTGTGAAAGTGTTACCCACAGAAAAAAGACCCTATTTATCCTGGTCAGTGGGACGTCTTTTGCGCAATGAAATGCTTAAGTCTGTCATTGTTGATATGTATGCGACCCTGTCATTATGAGCCAGTACCACCTCCTAATGAATTCCTAATGGATTATCATGACTCACTACAGCACCCATCATTACAAAAGGAGCTAAGTCAGTTCCCCACTGATACTAGTAGGCATGGTCACCTCTAATAACTCTCCAAGCTGCTTTTAGAAGAGGTAAAAATAAGTCAAGAGTTTTATGGCCATAAGTGTGTCAACTTAAAAGGCAGTCTCATTGGATGGCTTGCAACTGAGGTAGCCCTGTACCCTGTTGCATGGTCAGTGTATGTGTTTCTTTTTCATATATTTTGTTGTGAGTAAGAAATGGTCCACCTGGCAAAAGAACATGCACAAGCAATAACGTGTAGAGGCATGTTGATATCGGAATAGCCCAGAGGCTCCGACAGCAAATACATCACAACCAGCACATCCATGATTTAAGGTACCAGAGAGGAACGTGACCAGGTGGGCATTCCCTGTTTAAAGTGTCTGTCCGCCCGTTTTCATATCTATATGGCTATTATCCTTTCTCCCTTCCCCTTTTGATTCCTTTGTCTGCCCAGCTGGCATCACCAGCATTATGACATACTATCTAGTTCCTCTATTACACAGAATAACGCCAAGAATACTGACTGCAGCAGACACTTGGACACCTGCCAAAAGACCTCATCAATGATTATTCTGAGTAAAGAGGAACTTGGTGTATATTTGAATATGACTACTGGTTTTATATGAGAGCTTTTCCTCTTATTATTTTGAGTCTTCCCTCTGTTCAACATCTGCCTTTGGTAATCACATTTTTGGGGGAAAACAAAGACAAATCCCTCCATGAATCACAAAAGCTGACAGCTGGCCTTTGGGCTGTCGTCTGTGGGACACCCAGTGACTTCCTTCAGCTGCCTTCCAAGACCCTGCCCCAGAACCACATGGACACTGTTCTGCTTCAAGCATGTCTGGTTAGACTCAGACTTAACCATATTTAGACTGTGGCCTAGTCCAATCATCCTTGATAGAATAGAGCTGCTGATATCTTGAAGACCTCGGTCTATGAAAGACGTTGTACTGCTCTCTGCAATGAATGTAGACTTGCCAAGACACTGTAACATAGACTTATAATATAAACTATAGTGTCATGGAAAGATATCATTTTGGAATAGCTTTATGATGCAGAATGCGGTATATTTGTTTGAATATCCATATAATGCTTGTCCTTTGTGCTGAACTGCAAAGATTCATCCCCATTCACTTCAGTCAAATGGGTGATTTGTTTGCAGAAAGTGTACTTTAGGTATTTCCTGCATCACTTTCATGT
This sequence comes from Alosa alosa, assembly GCF_017589495.1. Lineage (NCBI taxonomy): Eukaryota > Metazoa > Chordata > Actinopteri > Clupeiformes > Clupeidae > Alosa > Alosa alosa. The sequence goes on from NC_063189.1 coordinate 8,727,835, forward strand.
TTGTTTTATTCATGGTTGTTAAAAAATCTGGACTCCTGAAACGGTATTTGTCTGCTGAATGGCTATTCCTGCAAATGTCCATCCATGCACCCTTTTTTCTGCACCCCTTGGTTTTTGTGTTTCCCATCTCCATTCCTTTTCTGGATGGAAGCCAGGTGTGGGTGGTGAAACCCACACCGGTGCATCATCAGAGCGCAGCGCTGGAGTTTCTTTCCACACTTGTCAAAGCCGCGCTACCTTGAAGAGGAACACCTGATCCGACCTCCTGCGCCGGGAAACCAAACCTTACTACAAGCAGCGTGTAGGGAAAGGGGAAAAAAAATGCTAGCATTGAGACAATGGTAGATTCCTTTCACTCTTTCATTCATTAAATGCTGCTGAAACTCTGGGCTGGGGAGGTGGTATTGACGTGTTCGCTACAAGTGGGTTGTGGTGGATTTGTCTTGCCTGACCCCCCCACCCCATACTTTCTTTCCACAGATGAAGCTCTGCTTAAAAGATTTTGCCCCAAGTCAAGGCATCTCTCTGAGGCCCTTGTCTTAGCGGAACAGTATGGACCATTTCATATGTAGCTGCAAGTGTGTGTGTGTCTGGTGTTGGAATCTTGTCTAGATAGGCACCTCCCCACAGTGCAGCGACCTGCCTCTGCATGTGCTTGTTTGTCTTTATGCACATTCCCAATACCACTGTAAGCACTTGAGCCATAATAATCTTACAAGCCCTTAGGAGGCTAATGTGCCGTTATATGAATATCATAATGTAGGAAGAGGATGTTTTTCTATGTAATCCTATAATGAATCATACCCCAAATGTTTGCCTATAGCTTTAGTCCATCACAAGCAGGATGAAAGGAGGCTACATGTGACTTAAATCACACCCCCGTGCTCTTTGCTTCTTTGCTGCCACGGTAACCTTTCTCCTGCAACCCCCCCTTAGCTCACCAAGGTAGCTAAGCTAATCCTGATTGATGCCAGTGGCATGAGAGACATGCTGGGAGAGCTAGGCCTGCGATGGGCCTGTGTGAAGCCTGGCACTGGGCAGCTGACAAGACCCTGAGCTCATCAGAGTATTGCTGACGTCAGCTGGGCAGGAAAAGTTGAGCGTCATCGCTGCTGGCGTTCTGGCCCCGCCGCTGCTGCTGCTACTCAAGCGAAGCGTGAGGCCCTTGGCAGTAGGCCAGTGTGCCACAGCACCTGTCCCAAAATGGTAGGAGCACTGTGTGGAATGGCTCACCTCCTTGCCAAGGGAGAGCGCAGCCCGGATCCCCCTCACGCGCTGTCATGGAGCAGGAGGCCAACAGGGCAAGGCTGTTCAAATAAAGCATGATGACGCACACACAGGAGTCCCCAATCCCAGAGCAAATTTCAGAGCTCATACTCATGTCTGCTTTTTTGAAGACCCATATTTTGAATACCTTAAGCATGAAAATAGAGCCTAACTAACAGCAACAACTCTGAGGGCCAGTGTCCCTTACATGGAGTAAGCCTAGTCCTAGACTAAAAGTTTTTTTTCTCAATGTAAAGCTCCTTTGAAATTCTCTTTTAGTCCAGGACTCAGGGTTATGGCCTATGCAGATTTCACAGTTTCAGCCCGATTTTGCAATTTTGTCGGTAGTCGACGACTTTTCAGTGTCGTGCCTAAATATAGGACATCATTTTCAGTGTTACATTGTTTTGGGCGGTCCTAAAAGGGTGTTTTGATGATGCAATGATTTCCCAGGTGGACAAACTCCAAAAAGGTAATTTGCCATGTATAGTTAAAAGTCTTGGTGTATTAATTGACAGTGATCTAAATTTCAACAGCCACATGAAAGCGACAACTAAATCAGCTTTTTACCACCTCAAAAATATTGCCAGACTCAGAGGGCTGATGTCAAAATATGACTTAGAAAAACTCATTCATGCATTTATCTCCAGCAGGGTTGATTACTGCAATGGACTGTTCACAGGCCTTCCTAAAAAGACTATTAAACAGCTTCAGATGATACAAAATGCAGCAGCTAGGATTCTAACAAAAACTAAAAGAACTGACCACATTACTCCAATTCATAAGTCCTTGCACTGGCTTCCAGTAAGTCACAGAATTGACTTTAAAGCTCTATTGCTTGTTTATAAATCAGTAAATGGAGCAGGACCTAAATACCTGTCAGCCATGTTGATCAGCAGTACACACCTTCTCAGATGTTTCAGCAGTACACACCTTCTCGTCCTCTCAGGTCCCAGGTGAAAAACCTGCTAGTAAAACCTACTGTTAGAACTAAACATGGTGAAGCAGCTTTTAGCTGCTCTGCGGCTCAGCTGTGGAACCAACTTTCAGATGACCTTAAAAAGGCCCCAACTGTAGCCAGTTTTAAATCTAGACTTAAGACCAAACTGTTCTCAGATGCTTTCTGCTAACTGTGCAGAGTTACAAATTCTGAATCTGCCTTGATAATTATTCTACTTTATCTTTTATTACTTTTTTTACTACTTTTGCCTTTGTTTTTTGCTTACTAATTATCCTTTATTTTTTAATTATTTTACCTTGTGTTTTATATTTTCTTTTTATTATGATCTTTACCTTTTTAACTATTCTTTGACTATATTGCCTTTCTATGCTTTTTATTTGTTATTATTGTTTGGTTTTGTTTATGTAAAGCACATTGAATGACCTCTGTGTATGAAATGTGCTATATAAATAAACTTGACTTGACTTGACTAGTGAATAGTTGGAGCAAATATGTGGTAGGAATTGTCCACCTCCTGTGAGGTGTCCTGTGCCCAGTTTGAGAGCAGAATATACCCCTCACATTTTCATGATTTTGAAGTCTAGTTTAGCTTTACTTGTCAATGTTTTTATTCATTCAGATTTTTATGAATGATTAATGGTACCCTTTTCTGTGATGTGACAAAGTGAAAACACATTTATTTTTGGTTTACATGGATTTTAAGCCGCAGTGCAGTGATCTCCGCAGAGCTATTTACGACTGTTGGCCCCGGCGCTTGGCTGAGGGCGTCAGGCCTGACTGATAGCAGGGGCTTAATCTCCTGCAGCAGCATTAATGTGTAATGGCACGCCTAGGCTCCTGCCCAGGTGAGCAGCCTCTCAGGTGTCAGTGTGCCGGAGGTTTATCACTCCACTCGTTCACTCGCTTGCTCACCGTGTCCCAGAGAACTACAGCCAGCCAGCCAGCCAACTCACCGCTGCCAACACTCGCACCTGTGACTAGCAACCATATACCCGTCTCCAAGAATCATTTTAGTGGTTAGAAAATGTCTTGATGACTGAATGAAACACAACAGTGGTAATTTACATCACACACCTACATCACATGTGTATGCACATGTAACGGATGCCAGCAAGCATAGCTGTGCAGGTGTAACATTAGTAAACCTCACTCCCCGACACCTCAAGAGTAGTGCTGGCATGAAAGCTAGCAGCCTGGGCTTTTAGTTCGACTGTCAGCACGCTTAACTCCCGATCCGAGTTGCTGCTGTTCGTGGGTTCGAGTCCGGGCGTGTGCAGGGCTGAACCACGCAGGTTCAACACGATGCAAGTTACACACACACACACACACACACACACACAGCGGCAGCTGCAAGAGCTAAGTGAACAAAGATTGTCGTTTTATTGTGTACAGGTGATGGATTTCTGTTCAGATGATTTGTTGAGAACACCTACTCTGATATCTGAAGGAATTATGTAGATGATCTTTTGTTGTAGCCTTGAGTCTATAAAGTATTACTCTAAATGAGCCAGTGTAATGAATGCATACTGGATGCATACTAGACACTAGATTACAATGAACATATTCTGGTGCAACAAAGCCTATTCTGTGAATGTTGATCTGCAGTCCTAGCCACTGGCTGTGCTGCCTCCAAGGGTTCCTCACCTCAGGAGCGGGAGGAGATGCTCCGAGTCGTGTCAGCCGGAGGGAGCTAGAAGCCTCTGCCCCCACCCCTTACCAGCCTCCGCATCACTCTGGCTGGGTATCACATGATCCGCCTGGGAAGGGGAGGAGAGGATTAGGGAGGACTGTGTGCCCCACTGACCCTGGCTCAGTACTGCATCGTGCAATGCTTCAGGCTAGAGTAACACTATCAACATCCTCATCCTCAACATCCTCAAAAAGACTTCTGTTTGTCTCAGCCATGCACAGCTATTTTTAGGCCTCTCATATTTTTACCACTCTCAAAAGATTTTTTTTTTTTTTTTGTTGTCTTTTGTTCTCTGCTAGCTCTCTTACTAGGAAAGGGCTGTCTTTTTGAATTTCTTTTTGCTCTTTCATTCTTTTTGACTACCATGGAAAATTTGCCTTCAGCTGACTTTTACCTGTCAGGATTCTTTTTCCTCTTCGCAGCCCTTTTGTCTTGAGTGCCCATCACCAAATGGGAAGTGCTGGAAATGCATTCCACTTCATTCAGACAGGTGAATTTAGTGCATCTGTCATACACGTGATGGCAGCACCATTTCTCACCAGTTGTTCCCACTGGTCATGCTTTCTGACAGACATGCATTAGCTCTGACCCTGATTTCTCGTTTGCGATCACTGTTGGAATTTCCTGGTGTTTTTCCAGAGATTGTTCATTTTAAACACACCCATAAAAGTCAGCATAAATGTCTCCCTCTCTCTCCCTCTCTCCCTCTCTCTCTCCCTCCATCTCTCTCCCTCTCTCTCTCTCTCTCTCTCTCTCTCTCTCTCCTCCTCTCTCCCTCTCTCCCCTCTCCCTCTCTCTCCCTCTCTCCCTCCATCTCCCTCTCTCCCTCTCTCTCCCTCCATCTCTCTCTCCCTCTCTCCCTCTCTCCTCTCTCTCTCTCCCTCCATCTCTCTCCCTCTCTCCCTCTCTCCCTCCATCTCCCTCTCTCTCCCTCTCTCCCTCTCTCTCTCATGGATCATCCGAGACTGCTTCTTTCGCCATCAGTCGCTTTTTGAAACGTCACAGTTTATAGCCTGACCCATAAATGGTACTTTGAGTATCTGCTTTTGTGAAAAGATATGTCATTTTAACAGTGCTTCAGCAGTCCTTTGATGTGTGCCCAGCCAGCTTATCTGAACCAGGCTGAGAGAAGAACGTCAGCTACTTCAGCCGAGCGCTGAGCGTCAGCATCTGATGGAGATCTGTGTTTGCAGAGCAACATCCGCATCATCCGTCTGTGCTGCCTGGCTGGCTTGGTGCATTCAGGGTACGCGAGTTCACTCGGTCACTCAAGGTAGAGCCCATCGTCCATCCACTCTCTCCCCTGCCCGCCCCACCCTGCTGTGTCCCTCAACGCCTTCAGCATCAGCTTGTCTGGCACCCATCCCAACATGCTCTTACCGAGGCTATGAGAGGCTGCATTAGCTTCGCTCTGCATTCCTGATGCCTCCATGAATCCTGTCTGACAGTGTGTATATTTGCTGAGTCCACACTTGCAGTCTTTGCTTGTGTGCTCGTTCCTGTTTGGACACTTTTACCACTAATCCCCAAGTCCATAGGATGACTTCTCTGCAGCATTTTAAATCATAGTTGTTTTTTTTGTGTGTGTCTGCTGTTAAGTTTGCATTTATTCGTCAATTCACTGGATGTTCTGCTTTCCTAATTTGGAACAGGAGACGCTTTTTAGCCAAGATACTGACAATTTAGGAGTGTTTGCCAGGAGCCGATGGGGGCAAAGCACTTAAAAATTTAAACATTTTCTTTGTCAGATGTGTGCTCTTTTACCCCAAGATCTCTCAAATTGCCTCTGCTCTAAAAGCCAACTCATTATCACGGTTCACATTAGCAATTTTTCCCCACTCAAAATATTGAGATGTCATAACTTGTTTCTCTTGCTGGTACTCTGCCAGCTTCAAGGCTGTAAAACCCTGAATGCTGATCCAAGAGGTAATTAAATGTGTCGACATCCCACAAGTCTTCACAGATTTTGTAAGCTAATGAATTGAACTCGCACTCTTGACTCTATCCGATGAATTATGTAGCACAATAATTTACAGAGCTCAGCATTTTAAATACTCTCTCTTGAGCAAACTGCATAAATGGTTTGGAGGTGAACAGAGTGCTGCTCTTTACATTAATCACTTTCACATTAAAAGCTACCTTTTGTCTTCTCTACCTAAATATATACTTTTACCTACTTTTTAAGATGTAGCTCAGTTGCTTGTCAATAAAGCAACTGTGGTCTCATTTGAGCAACCCCTTACCAGAAAATGGCCAACTGGCATTACTGCTGACTGAATCTGGGAAAACAGGACTTTTTAGCTTTTTGTTGGCAACTGTGACATTCTCCGATTTCACATCAGCTGTAGGACAGCTGGTGGGCTGATGCCAGCTCTGCTTTGTGTCATGACTCACCTGACCTCCATGTGGGGGGTAGTGATACTGTCAGCATGGTTGAATAAACACTGGTCTGGATGGCAATGGATGGAAAAGTGTGTGTGTATGAGGGAGAGAGACAGACAGAGAACAACAAGCCTCATTCATGTTCAAGTTTCTGGCAGTAAACAAATGGGGTGTTGTGAGCATGCCCAGTTGTCATATGTCTTTGTTTGCCGCGTCATCTCCATTGACGTGGGTCATGCATTTCTAAAGGTCAGAGAATGATTTATCATCTCGAGATGGTATTCCCTTCAGCATTATTTTTTTTTTATGTTCAATCTGCACACATGTATGTGTAGTCGTGCACTGATAGAAACATGGCAAATGGCAGGTCAAAGTTCAGGAATGAGAGGTGTCCCATCTGCCCCTCAGTATGGCCCCTCCCTCCTCAGGGCCCCACAGTACGGCTGGTGAGTCCTCATGCCACCAAAGACGTTTGTCGGCATCCTGCCAAATTTTGCTCAAGCGCCTTGGATGGGGCTTTTTTTTCATCGATCATAAGATGCATTTCACCCATGAGAAGTGAACGCTACATCTCCTGGGTGCTTCCTTCTCTCACAGATAAATGGTGGGCAAAGAGTTCATCAACATGCAAACTCATGCATGAACTATAGCAACGTGAGTTAACCCTTTAGCCGCCAGGATTTAAAAAAAATAAATTGGATTTTTACATCAAAATTTCAAAAGGCCATGGCTTGCAAGTGGTCATAGATAAAGTCCTACTGTAAATGTGAAAATCATTGAGTATGAACAGAAGTTTATGAAGGGGGTAAATTGACTCATCTAATTTGAATATTATGATGTCACTGGATGGGAACCACCATTTTACTTTCTTCTTTTTTTTCATTTCACCCACATAACAAATGAACAGGAAAACAGTCACATGTAAACCAACAATAGTAAACTATTACTAAATCACAAACCCTATGCTACTGTATAATAAAGTGGCCTGGTCAAATCAGTTCCTATCGCGGGTGACTTTGTAGTTCTTCAGAGCCCTATTTTTACAACCCCTGCTGTCTATACAACGTCCATTACGGACACCATCATCACTATTGCCACTGGCACCTCCAGCTATGTTGGGCAGAGGTCGAAATAAGCATGGTATGCTTAGTGGACACTGTCGCAAAGACGCACCTCCATTCACAGACGCACCGTGACTATCAGTCAATAGACGATCGATCATATTCTCCAAAAGGCAGATATTCTCAATCAGAATAGGTGAATAACAGATCCAAGACTTCGTCAAACGTGATTTTAATTTTTTTTTTCCCCCAACATTTGGTGTATTTGTGCAAAACTAAGGCCCGCATCGCTTCCGCGTTATGGAGGAAATGCACGTCTTCTTCGCGTGTTTCTCGCGTGTTTCTCGCGAGCTTCCTGAAAACTTTGAAAAAAAAGGTTGAGCTTGAATCGAAGCTCTGGGTGTCTGCCAACTAGTGGTCAAGAGTACAAATGAGATTTTACAATGTACTCCGGTCTATCGTCTGTTTTATTCAGTAATGACGCTTGTCGCAATATTGCGACATGGGCGGTTAGAGGGTTAAGACTTGCACATTGCCCATTATTCAAATTGAGGCCCATTCCTAAATCAACTCCACTCGCTACCTCGCTCCCATTTGTTTATTTATGTTAAGGGAACACGACAACATTTTGGGAAATTAGCTTATTCACTGTCTCCACCAGAGTTAGATAAGATGATACATATCCATGTTGACGTTCTTATCACTTTTGGGTGCTATGGGCTAGTTGGAACTGCCCACCTCAATGAGCTATGCTAACGGTGGGTGTTTCAGATAGAGTTATTGCTCGAACAGAGACGAGAAGGGATGTATCAACTTATCTAACTCTGGAGGAGATGGTGATGGTAATTTCCCCAAAATGTTGGCGTGTTCCTTTTAAGAACAGAGGAAATAAGACAAATTGAATACAGTATGTGAACATTTTCAGGTATAATGTACAAGAGTATAATGTAAAAGTGTAGCAATGTGCTCCCCTATGGCAATTTTAAATGAGATGATCTATGCTGATAGAGTAAGGCCCTTAAGAGGAAGAACTGCTTTACTACTGCGTCTCTGTTTGGCCACAAAGGCCTACATGCATACAGTACTTTAGTTTGTTTACTTATACATGCAAGGTGATCATGCCCAGGTTTGCGCTTTCTGAATGTGAACCTGAGGTCAGGTGACTATAGTTTCACTGTAAACATGCGGTCTCCTGGGGTCAACCCTCGCATATCATGTGTTTGGTTACATATTAGTCCATGTGTGACTGTTTGCCACAGTAAGCCACATGGCACTGTCCACAGGTGGGCGCATGCAAGTGACAGGCCCGTCTCTAGGCCTAAAACCCACAGGACTCTGGTTATCATACTGTATCTGTCCCTATCAGCTGAATGCTGAATCAGCTGTACATATGGCTGGGACACACATGAGCCCGAGCACTGACGAACACAGAATAAAGACACACACAGAATGAAGACGCCAAGACGACATCAAGACGCCATACGCCACTGCCTTCGCCACGCACACGCACACGCACACGCACACGCACACAGAATGAAGATGCATGCGCACACACACATAATGAAGACACACACACACAGAATGAAGGCCCATACACACAGAATGAAGGCACATACATACACACAGAATAAAGATACACGCGCACACACACAGAATGAAGATACACACACACACACAGAATGAAGACACACACACAGAATGAAGACACACACACAGAATGAAGATACACACACACACACACACACAGAATGAAGATACACACACAGAATGAAGATACACACACACACACACAGAATGAAGATACACACAAACAGTCATTCTCTCAAACAAGAATAATTTACCAGACTTTTTAAGAGAAAAATTGATGGCTTTGGGAACAAAACCGCCTCAATGGACCGCCCATAATGTCTTGCTCCTACACTCCCCTTTACTTCAGAGAAATGGGTCATTCCACGTCAATTCAACCAGGGCCCACGCACTTAGGTCTCAAAAAATTCTGAAAAAAATACCAGGTGTACCTATGTTTACCCAGGTGACGCACTGTAAAATTACTCTAATGTAAGATCAATACTTTTCAAGATACAGCCAGTTTTACAGGGGGAGGGGGGTGTCGATTTTGTTCGGCCTCTTTTTTTTGTCAAAGTTCACAAGCCCACAGCGCAAGAACTAAACCATGTAGTAGGCTCAAATTGTGCATGCTGGTACATAAATAGGAATAGTATGTAGCAAAATCGTCACGTTTGGTCTGGGTAATCCTGCATGGTCATAGCTGTCCCTCAAAGTTGCTACGATTTAGTCCCTACGATTTTGCTACATACTATTCCTATTTATGTACCAGAATGCAAAATTTGAGCCTCCGGCATGGTTTAGTTCTCGCGTTGTGGGCTTGTGAACTTTGACAAAAAAAAGAGGCCGAACAAAATCGACACCCCCATCCCTCCGTAAAACTGGCTGTATCTTTGAAAGTATTGATCTTACATAAGAGTAATTTTACAGTGTGTCTCCTGGATAACATAGGTACACCTGGTAATTTTTTCAGAATTTTTTGAGACCTAAGTGCGTGGGCCCTGGTTGAATTGACGTGGAATGACCCAAATATCATGCTCATTTTTTGTGAAAGCTGGAGATCTGAATGTCAGACTCGCAAACACTCCAACGAGGCCTTACCTCATTACCCACATCACCACATAAAACACATCTGCAAAAAAGGACGGTTGTGGTAGATGTCAACTAAATGTCTTTGTTTGACATTCAGGTTAACTGCTGACAAATTTGTTCCGGGTGGAGGTGTTTGGGGTGAAAGGTTGAGCTCTGGTTCAGAGGGAAGCCAGTGGGGTATGTTACTCATTTTTATGGAGGTATATTTAATAGACGCTTCCGCTCTCATGTCTAGACGGATGCAAGGGGATCCTGCTCCCCAAGTATCATGTGTGCTGCGCCGGAGCATGTCTGCAGTAAGATTATATGTTCTCCCTGACCATCGAATTTTCCTTCCTTCCTTTTGTGGAATAGAGACGTGCACAATAGCTTATATACATGCATACACTTTCACAGCATGACGGATAATTCCTGGCAGGTTGGTTGTTGGTTTTGCGACTTCAGTTAAAATGTCAATCTCAGTCCTCTTTCAGTTTCATAACCATACACATTTCTAACTGTTAAAGAAACTAGCTTTGTTTAGCTCCTTACCCATGTTCAAACAAACATGTTCAGCGTAAACCTGTCATGCCGGCTAAGTATGAAATCAGACATTTCCATTCCGCTCCATTATGTAAGGGATAATGTATAGAACGTAAGGGATAATGTATAGAACGCCGGTCATTATTAGGAAAATAAGTCCCGACAGGGCGAACCGGACCCCGGCGCGCCAGTGGTCTTGCTTCGCCCTGAAGGGACTTATTTTCCCAATAATGACCGGCGTTCTATTAGAACACAGCTGATCAACCATCTGCCTTCACTTTTGAATGAAAAACCATTGCCATTGACAGCGGTTATTATTTGGAGGTCCTTAGGTAAGGGATAACGGCCGCCGAGGTGTCCTGTTATACGGAATTAATGGACGATGGCGAGGGGCAAAGATGCCTCCGCCCACTAGTTCAGCTTGTTGTAGGCTAAAACTTTCGTTAGCCCTATAACAGCGATAGACAGTTAGCTTGTTTACAGTAAGATTCCATTGTTGCGAAGCCTGCCTCCAGGCTCAACCGTCATCCTACTATGGTTGTTATAGTTACCATTCATAAGCATTGATATGGAACAGGGATTCCTGTTCCTGTTGGTCATAAATGCCTGACAAATGATTTGCAGTTGTGTAAATTAAAATTCATTCATTAACTTCTTACACTAACTATGAGAAAATATTTGGAGACCTTTGGAGAAGGAGGGTGGTTGGGTGATCATAATGTATTTGTCGATTGAATTTGATTTCTTGTAAACATAAACCCAGCTAGACAAGAAGACATTTAGTAGACGTCCCCCGCCCCCAGTCAATGGCAAGATCCAGCTCACCTCTACCCCCCCGCCCACGGAGAAGAAAAACAGCAACAACCCCAAGCTGCTGTTGAGGTAAACACATGTAGTAATGCTCTTCTCTTACGCTCCTGTACGAGAAGTGTGTGGGTGCTAGAAGAGACACTTCTGTGAAAGGGCAGAGGGATTCCCTTATCAACTGCCCCAATTGCTCACTCCTGCTCATTCGCTCTCTCTCTCTCTCTCTCTCTCTCTCTCTCTCTCTCTCTCTCTCTCTCTCTCTCTCTCTCTCTTTCTCTCTCCTCTTCTTCAGAGTGACCTGTGTGTGCATTTTTGGCAGGTTTCTCAAAGCTGGCTGGTTGGCAGGCAGTGGTTGGCCGAGGCCCGATGGCAGTTTGGCCCGCTCTCCTCGCGCTTGGCTGCAGCTCCTTCTCTCATGTGGCGTGGTGTTTGTTTACTCGCACCAGTGGTCTGCTCCCCTGGCCCACTGTCAGACGTAAGACTGGTCTGTCATTTACTCCAGACACACCTCACCTTATCCCAGTACACAGCAGTGTGTGCACTGCATGCAGGGAATGATGTGGGTGGTTAGGGGAGGGGAGGGTGTACAGTATTCTCCCCTATCCCCCACCATGACGGAAATATCTGCCTTTATATGATTATTACATCTTTTTTCTTGTGGCCAGGACTGTTTCTACAGAACATGTGTAGCCTAGCGCTAATTGTGAAATCACTAATCTTATCAGACCCTTTTGATCAGGAGCCTGTCATGCCTTTTACATCAGATCTGGTTTATCTGATGAGCCGCTGCCATGTGGTTTTATTGCTGCAGTGCTTGTTTGACAGATAGAAAAGCTTTACTGTATTAGGCTACCCCCCCCTAATATCAGCTTCTGCAAGGTATGCTCTTTACCATAGAAGGCCTTCACCTATGGCTCAAGTGATCAGACAGTACATCAGAGAGGACATGATTACGACATAGTCACCCTCGGAAAGGAATGCCTCTCGAGGGGACCGATTCAGCTTGGATCATGTCACATATGTTTCATCTCATGAGACTCGATCTACAAGCTTGTTTGTGGATGTTTTTTTCTTCCCCTGTTGGAAAACGGAAGGCATTCCTGTTTTGTGCTGGAAGTTGTCCCAGAGGGAACCGTGTGAACGGGGCCACGCTTATGACTCACGATCCACTGTGGTCTAGCTGGGCAAGATGAGACATTTTGTAAATTTGTTGCTCTTGTCACTTTCGTCTTCATCTGAATGTATTGTACAAAACAAAAAGCCCCTTAGGGAATCATTGTCAAGCATGTTTTAAGAGCGCAGTGTGGCTGTTGACGTGAAACACCTTTATCACAGTATCATGGAAGGAGTGACAAAGGACAGGAGGATGGTGAATGGGGAAGAGGGGTGACTGAGCTTGCTCGCGCTCTCTCTCCCTCTCTCTCTCTCTCTCTCTCTCTCTCTCTCTCTCTCTCTCTCTCTCTCTCACTGAGGGAAGAGGTTTCATGCAACTCTGTCATTGAGCTGATGAGAGAAGACCCATCACGCTTCAGAGACCACCGTTTTAAAAATACTTAGGCCTATACTCTGCTCTGCACTTACTGTGAACTGTGGCTTTAGAAAACAAGCATTTCTAAGAATGTTTGGTCAGGTAGTTAAATAGGGCCCTTGTTTTTAGCTGTGCTTCTGAGGTAAGTTGTAGTTAATAGGCTTCATTTGTACTTTTACCATGCATGTGTCCGGTTTTCAATGAAACTCTTTCAAAGGTAGTTTCTCTATTTCACTTGCAGCTCAAGGCCACTACAGGAAATACTGTTAGCAGACACTGCATTTGTGAAGAAAAGAAAAAACGGATTAAAAGGTGCATCTGCTGCATCTGTGACTGACTTGGGTAGAAAAAGCTTCCTGCATTAAATGTGTACCTGGAAGGGCCCAGACTTTCCTTTTAGACCCACCTTTGTACTAGCAGAGACTGCACTGGAGTGATCCAGTGCTACTCGACGGCAGTCTGGGGGCCGTGAGGAGTTTCCAGAGTGTGCTAGTGGTTCACTCATGGTATGTGTGTGCGTGTCTGTGTGTGGGAGGACTGCAGCATTTCAGTGAGCAGGGCTTGTGTAAAGGAGAGCTGTGTGGTAAGGTGAGAGGAGGGGGGGGGGAGGAGGTGGAAGTGGAGGGAGGGTCAACTTTCCGTTGAGAGGTCAGAACAGGAAGTTTTTCCCACCCAGATACAGAGCCTAGTGGCAGATGGAGATAGGCCTGGGTGGTGGTGGATGAGGGGGGTGAGCAGTTAAGGCCAGCAGGGCAATGTTGCCTACTCACCCCTCCAGTGGCAGGGGGCTGTGTGAGCTGAGCGATATGGGCAGTCGATCAGGCCTAATCTCGGTGGACCAAGCAGTGACCTGGCAGCTGGCTGACAGAACATCCCCAGTGCATTCCTCACTATCAAATCTCAGGGCTTGGCCTGCTCAGACAAACGCAAGTATGTGGGGAAAAAAACAGGGGCTACGTTATCCTTTTGAGCCACACGTGAAGCTGTTGGGCAATAACCGCCAGAACAGCAGAGGTAACCGAACTGTTCCACACTCTGTCCTTGGCTGTAAACTAAGTTTACACTGTGGTGCTTGTTTTGGCTTCAGGCTGATTTATGAAAAACTGTCAAATATTCCAGCCTTCCTCACGTCAGGTGTTTTTTTTTTTTTTATTTTTTTTTATCTTTTATCTTTTGGTGGGATTCTATTAAATCAGATAACACAAAAGGAATTCACATCTGAAAATTGCAGGTTAGTCATGCAAATGCACACCCACATGTTCCGTTTATTTTATTTGCCTATTGCACAACACTGCTGGTAGGGTATGTGAATTCAACAACGCAACAGTCATGTCTCAACATTAGCTCAGTTTTGAGGTTTAATGTTAGCGATGTAATAATACAAGTGGAATAAGCAATAAATCGCCAAGCCTTCATGCATATCATGCCAATTGGTAAAAAGTTCAATTGGGCTAATTTTAGCATGACTGCTCACCTTCAGTAGCCTGGAAATCCAGACCCAAATCTGAAAGATTAAGGGTCTGGCTACGAGTAATGAAAATGGCCCAACTCGAGGGGCGGCACCAAGCATGCATTTGAAAATATCACTGCACACAATTGGATAACACTACAACCAATGTTTACTGACCGATTCCGTATGTCGACGCAATTGGGTAACACTACGACCAATGTTTTCGGACTTTGACGTTGCAGCACTGTCGTCATATGTTTAGCTCGCCTCTGGCCCGCCTATATCAGATACACCGATGTGATTGGTGCAGCTCGGCTCCATGGGCATAGGTAATGAGCATCATTACTCATCGCCAGAGTCATAGCTGAGCAAATTCAAATTGTGCTCTCGCGAGAGCCAGGGTACACCTTCAGGGCACCTAACTTCAAATCTCTTCCTTGCAAGTGATCGGTCGGTAGCTTATGAGTACAGACGTAGGCCTGTCTGCATGCCATTGTAGGCTAGAGATGCAATCGATCTTGAATCAGAGACGGTTGATGAAAAATCTTTGCTAGATTGTCATGAAAGAGCGAGCCTTTACATGCATCTGGATAGGAGCATGCAGCAAGCCCACACACTGTCCAAAATGATGAATGACTGGCAGTAAAAAAATAATATTTCCCTACCTACAAACTATTTTTTTTTTTTTTATGTTTCAGCAAACAAATATCTTAAAGGACGGCCCAAAAAAGCACAGCTCACCATTCTGCCCCTCTCTGGTAGGCAGAATGTGCTTTCATTCATGTGCACTCTCTTTGTTGTATGTTTAAGGCGCACACAGTAAAGATACTGCCCATAAAAAGTATTCACCCCCCCCCCCCTTGGATATTTCCACTTTTACTGCTTTTATAAATGGAATTGATCAATTTAATTTGGCCTTTTTTACAATAATTTACAAAAATCCCCTCTATTTAATATCAGTGAAAGCCGATTTTTTTACAAAATAATGTTAATTAAGAAAAAAATATATATATGCAAAATAATCCTCTTAAAGTCAGCATTGGTCACAATTAAAGCATGGAATCTGCATGGATAGGTCTCGGTTAGGCTTATACATCTGGATACTGCAGTTTTACTAATTTTTCTTAGCAAAACTGCTCAAGCTCTGCCAGGTTGAAAGGGGATCAAGTGTGAACAGCCCTTTTTAAGTCCAGCCACAGATTTTCTATAGGATTGAGGTTTTGACTCGGCCACTCCAGAACCTTCAACTTGTTGTAGTGTAGTGTGTAGTTTGCGCTGTAGGCTTTGGCTCATTATCTTGCTGGAGAGTAAATCTTCTCTCCTCGTAGTTCTTTTGCAGACTGAATCAGATTGTCTGCACTTGTGTGTGTATCCCCGCAGCATGATGCTACTAACCTGAGACTCGCCAGATGAATTTCGTTCCGCCTAGCTCCACTCATCCATATGGGATCGATCCATTGGAGAGGTGTTTCAGAAGGCTGGGCCTTATTAAAAATCCATGCATTTGATTTGGATAAGCCACTTGTCCGTCATCTATTGATGTGCTACTTCAAGCACTCACATCGAAGCCAACCCGTGACGCTGAGAACAGTCTCACAGTCGCTTCTAGGCTAGGGCACATCTATGAAACTCCCGCCCTGCGTCCTGATTGGCTCTACTATAAAATCTGGTGCCGAAATCACTCTCAACATAACCGATCCCAGATGGATGTGAGTGGAGCTAGGCGGAACAAAATTCATCTGGCGAGAGTCAGGTTATGATGCTACCACCATCATGCTTTAAATGAAGGATGGTGCGTTTTTGGTGTTTTGTGTTCAGTGTTTTGTGTCCGCCGAAAATAGCATCTAATCTGATGGTCAAAAAGCTACATTTTGGTTTCATCAGACTAACGAACCTTCTTCCATTTGACCTTGGAGTCTCCCACATGTCTTTGGGCGAACTTCAGTTGAGATTTAATGAGATCTTTGCCACTCACTCATAGAGCTTTGACTTGTGAAGAACTCGGGGGAAGCATAGCTTCTCCCATCTCAGCTGCTGAAGCTTTTAACTTCTTTGGAGTTAATCATAGGTGCCTTGATGGCCTCCCCCATCATTATTCTTCTTGAATGGTCACTCAGTTTGTGGTGACGGACTGCTCTAAGCAGATTTGCACCTTTGCCATATTCCTAATCCTTACCCCCTTATTCCTTACATTTCTTAGTGATGGACATTTTTTTGTATTCATACCCTCACTTATGCTTTTCAGTAACCTTTTCTTTGAGTTGTTTGGAGTGTTATTTTGTGTGTGTGTGTGTGTGTGTGTGCATGCGTACATACATACATACATACATACATACATACATACATACATACTTTGTATGCATTTTAAACAGTTTGTAAATTTCCATCGGAGTCTCTCACACTTGATGGTCTTTCTCTGTCAATGACCCATGATCTTCTGTATATTTGATTTGGCCTGGATTCTCAGACCATGACTGCCCACGGAAGACTAAACACGAATGTTGCAAACTCCAGTGAATGTGTGTCTCTTTTTTCTCATTCCACGATTTGTGAAAACAGTCCTAAATATTATTATGACCGTTCCATTTAGGAAGGCTAACTTATATTATGGCCACAGGCTCTTAGCAGTTTGGTAGGATGTCAGTATGGGCACGAGTGAATCCAGAATTATTTGATACTGCCCTTTAAAATGGCCCTTAACTCTGAAATGTGTGTGATGAGAAGCCAAACATGTTTGGGAGCACAGCTGTCCTAAAGCCCTATTTTGTCTGGGAGCTTTCAGGCTTTGTGCTTGTTCCACAGACCTGAGGTCATCATGACCCAGTGCCTTATGGGAAATTTCAGGTTGTTCTTTTAAAAGCAAATATGATATCAGAGTGAAGTGAAGGGCCTGTAAGGATGCTTCAGAGAGATATTGCCTGTCAATCAGACAGATACAGCTGGACAGGCCGAGAACAATGGAGTCACAGGAGAAAGAGCAGGAGCTGAAATTTGGACTTCCTCTCAGCTGGGCCAGTCTGTCACTGATTGGTAGAAAGGTATAAGTCTACAGATGGAGCTCTGGAGTAATTTTTACGCTAAGGGACCGTTCGGTTTTTATGGAAAGGACCACTGGAGGAAAATAGGGGAGGGTCGCGTCTTTTCATTCTTTGTTGAGGGGAGGGTCACCCAACTTTTTTTAGTCTAGGAGAGAGGGTCACCTAACGTTTGCATTCATGAAAACAGCAAAATTTGGTCCGTCGCCCAGGGCCTCGCGTCTGATGGGCCTCGCACCTGGCAAAAGATGACATTAAGCGTTTATTCTTCTTTAACGCCTATTGTAGCCTAAGCAAAAAGCTTATCATGGCTTAATGTTCTAAAACAACGATCAGTGATCACCAAATGTCTCTAATACTGTTCCTCATAATCACTAAGAACCTTCAAAAAATGTAGCATTAAGTCATATTAGGCCTGACGTGACGGCATGTTTCTTCAATCTCCTTTACTGATGCCTATGGAAAAGGCTTAACGTCCCAAAACAACGATCAATGATCATCAAATTGCTCTCATATTGATCATAACCATCTATAAAAATCTAGCCCGAAGTTATTTTTCTTTTTGAGCACGTCTGAATTCGGAACGCAATTGACCTTATAATAGGCTCGAGATGGGCTACGGCACTTAAAACTTAAAAAGATTGAATGAAGCTTCCCGAACTTTGAAATTGCGATCAGTGACTGGCATCGGGTGAACGAAGCTTTTCGAAGTTGAACAGGCTATTAAAAACTATTTGCGCACCTCCATGTCACATGAGAGATCGTGGGCTCGCCCTTCTAGGAATTGAAAAAGACGCTACCCTTAAGCTGGCCTATGATTTCATTTCATTTTTCTGAGTCAGGATATGGCGAAATGGTCAATGTAATTTATTTGTCCAATGTTGGCCTACAGACCAGTTTCCATAGTGCACATCTTATCAACAGTTTGAATGTCGTGTGTGTTTCTGCTCATTGACAAATAGCGTTCAGCAGAATGATTCATGCCCAATTAATTCCCCCTGTTAAAGTGTTCGCCTTTGTTAGACTAGTTTGGCTTCGTGATGTAGCCTATGATAAACAGCATATGGCCAAATATGTGACTCAGCTAAGGCTATACAATTTCCCCTCTTAAAGACAAGCTGGTGTAGCTTATTAGACTACTATTAAAATGCACCAACGGTAGCCTTGGCTATGTGTAAAGTAGGCTATCGCATGATTGCATGCACCTAAGTGAAAAGGGCTTCACATCTGTCAAGTTCGCACAGGGCCTCGCACCCCCTTGCGATGGCCCTGCAGCTCCTCCTAAGACAGTGGGGAAAAAGTTAACGGTATAAACCCTGAAAAAGTTGACAGGTTTGTTTTCGGTCCCGGTGATTAATTGTGAAATTGTGCAAACGAGGAGTAGTAGCATGCAAGCTCCGAAATTGACCCAGAAGGCATCAATAAATTGTTGGGACTGGGGAGGGTCATGGCATGCGTTTTTTCTCAATCACTTTGGAGGGTCATAGAAAAATGTCTTGCTGGCGAGGGAGGGTCAAGTCTTTTTTGACTAACACACCCAAAACTCCTCCGGTAGCCCCTTAAATAAATAGCGAACAGTCCCTAAAAGAGACAGAATGTCTCAGTGCTCAATAATTTTTGATTCCTGCATTCTGGTGGTGGCAATTATTCATTGCCAATAATAAATTCTAGAACCTTCAGTAACTGCACATGGGAGTGTTTCTATTTGCTTGTTCAAGATGCCATGATGAGACATCAGAAACCTGAACACTTCAGAAGACTCTCTTACTTGTACTCTATCATTATGTTGGATTACGAGTTGACTTATGTTAGTCAACTCGTACCCCAGTGAGACTGAACAGACACAGACGTGTACATACACAAAGCGCCCACACCCTGTGAACATGCACTGAGCCTGTACACCCGGTTGTCTCCTCTACTAGTTTAATTCTGATACCATCATTGTTTTGATCTGAGCATGTTCACTCCATTGGCCTGCATGGTGTCTCTGTGTGTGTGTGTGTGTGAGAGAGGTGTTCTGATGCAGGCCAGCTGTTGCACTCCACACCTGTCCCTCTGCGGGCTGTGTGTGCCTAGAGGAGGTCCTCATGTGAGATGTGCGGGCCAGTCGCAGCCCTATGGCTCGAGACTGCCTCCCTGCCGCCGGGTAATGAGAAGCAGGGCTGTGAGTTGGCCCATAATAAGGTGCCGAGGGATGCCACGATTGAGGGACGTGGGGGGGGCTGTGTTTTATAAATGAGGCCGGCGTGCTGGGTAGGCTGGAAGCACTCCTGATGCTCTGTGATGTTGATGCGGTGTTGTTGACATTATAGCTTTGTTTATTTAGAGTAAAGTTCAGGTGTATTGTGATTGTGTGGTATGCTGGGTGGATGGTTATGAACTCCTTAATTATTCTTCATCTTCTCAAGGTAAATGGTAAATATTGCAACAAAGTAGTACATACAGAGTAGTCATTAGAAAATAACCCGAAACCCCTCATAACACCCCCCCCCCCCACACACACACACACACATACAGTACATACGGAAAGTATTCACAGCGCTTCACTTTTTCCACATTTTGTTATGTTTCAGACTCATCTTAAAATGGATTCAATTATTTTTCACATCAATCTACACACAATACTTCAACACTGTCCTTTACGCTTCTTTTATCCTCACTCTGGATCTCATTCATAGTGACCATTGGGTCCTTAGTTACCTGTCTGACCTCTCTTTGTCCCGGATTACTCTGTTTGGCTGAGTGGTTGGATCTAGGAAGACTGTTGGTTGTTTCAAACTTTTCCATTTGAGAATGGTGGAGGCTACTGTGGTCTTGGGCACTTTCAATGCTACAGAAATGTTCTTGTATCTTTCCCCAAATCTGTGTCTTCACACAACCCTAGCAGGTCTCGCAGGTCTATGGGCAATTCTCTCGACCTCGTGGCTAGGTTTTTACTCTGACATACACCATCAACTGTGAGACCTTATATAAAGAGATCCAGTGAATTAATTTCAATCAAATTGTAGAAGCATCTCAAGGACCATTGATAGAAGTAGGATGCACCAGAGCGTCATAACAAAGGGTCTGAATACTTAAGTTGAATTGAATTTGAATATTTCAGTCTTTTATTTTTTATAAATTTACAAAACACTCCAAACACCTGTTTTTTGTGGAGTATTGGAGTATGAGTGTGTGTAGATTGATGTGAAAAAAATAATTGAATCCATATTAAGATGAGTCTGAAACATAACAAAATGTGTAAAAAAGCTGTGATTACGTTCCATTTGCACTGTACACACAGCCCTACCTTAGTTTAGAAGAACACACGAGTTATAGATAATAGAGATGGTGCAGATAATTCTGTTGCTCTGAGCCCGTGAGGTCCATGTAATCTCTCAGGTGATAACAGAAGATAGCACAGTGCAGGAGCCCTGCCTCACGCTGCCGATAGGAACTGGGTCAGTGCAATATCCCTCCTTCTCACTGGAATCGTTCCATATTCCCACACAAGGACAGGACAGGGGCGTGGCTAGGCTAGATGGCCGTAAGTCATTTCTGATTTGTTTCAGTTTAGGAGGCCAACAGTAAAATCCCATTGATACAAAATGAGACCAGCAAAAGTCAAACATGCTCACTAAAGGGTGAATACTTCAGTCCTCCTTTTCTACTCCAGCACCAGGGTGTTGACTGAATCTTGGATGCCCCAGTAGACTGATCATGGTCACCTGAGATACACCTGTGCTTTGTGCTCTGCTGAATTAATAGTCAAACATGGTCAGTAGGTCAGGGGGTTTGGAGTAGTGATGGGCAAATGAAGCTTTGTTGAACCACTAAACCACAGCAGTGTGAAGCTAGCAACACTAATGGAAAAAATCCAATATGAAAAAATCCAATTATGTTGAAAAATGTATGTGTGGCGGCCATCTTTTTGCTATTCAGCTAGTGTCGCTAGGTTCACACTGCTGTGGTTCAGTGGTTCACCAAAGCTTCATTTGCCCATCACTAGTTTGGAGGCCATTGCTCATCTCCATGCAAGAATACCACAGGTTGCACCAATCAATAAGCAGTGTGACACCAGTGTGATTTGTGAGAAATGTGATGAAACATATTCCCCATGTTACTCAACAGTGCTATATCTCCTGGTTTGTGATCTGTGGTACATTGTAGAATGTGAACTATACTGCACATGCGTTGACACATGTCTGACTGAAGAGCCCAGAGAGAGAGAGAGAGAATTAAGCACAGCAGCTCAGACACCATAAAGCATATTGCTGCTGTGGTGATTTGATAATTCCCCCCAGCTGGCTCCAGGCCAGCTGCCACCATCCCCCTCATGAGCTGCTGTCATCAGCCAAATGAGAGCGCTCACACCCATACTAGAGCGAGAGAGAGCTACAACTCTTCTCATACTAGTACTATGCTCAACATACACTACCACTATGCGCACACACACACACACACACTCACTCAGCACTGCAGCTCTACGCACATCACAATGTAAGTCGAGTCACATAAACAAAGACGCACACAAAGCCCTGCATTATATTAACACACATGCACACATCTCAGCATATATCAATTGTTTTCATTGATCCACTTTCATTTTCTTTTGTTCTTGTGTTATGTTGATGCTGGGAGAGCCCAAACATGGCATGGTAAGGGCAAAGTTCCAATTGCATTTGGCCAATCTGATAAAGTAGTCATGCTCATCCATCACAGTTAAGTGACATGATCCAAAATTAGGCAATAGGAGGCTGACGTTGCTCAATGTGTTGACGTTGCTCACTTTTTGTTTGTTTGTTGTTGTTGTTGTTGTTGTGTCTTCCTAGAGGCCATATGCCACACAGCTCCTGCGGCCAACGTTGTTTCTGGAGACTGACAGCGGATGAGCGATGAAGTTGATCAAGTAAAGGACAAAGTTAAGCTGGAGGATGACCTCAAGAGGAACCTCGAACCTGGTGATGTGGTCCAGGTGTGTCTCTAAACCAATCACCAGTTGGGAAGTGGAGTAGACCCCCTGAAAGAGAGGGGTGAGATGGTTTTGGGTTACAAACGGAGAAGAGGAGCCACACAAGTGGTTCAGGTCGCCTCTACCTCCTGCCAGCTGATCAGAGGTATCAGTCACGTTTTTAAATACCTCAACATAGTTATCTCATCAACGCTTGGACTCATTGGCACCAAGACAACTGGACTTTGAACAAACAGCCTTAGATTAATGAAACCAAGTGAAGGAATACAATCTCTCCTAATACCCTGACAGTTGTAATGAAAATGCTTATAATCACACAGATTGAGGTTAATTCTCAAACATAGGTTTTCCATAAAAGCCTTTTAAAACCAACAATGTAATCATTACTTCAAGGTGAACAAATGCTTGTCCATATGTGTGTAATGATTAAACGGGAGCACAGAAATGAAATTGCTTTTGTTAAACTGCCGTGTGGTGTCATTTCATGGGAATTGAGGATAGTGAAATGTCTGGCTGCTTAAAGTAAGCAGGTTAATGGAATTGCATGGGGGGAGGGGTAGTGGAGAGTTGGGGACAGAGAGGGTCATGTTTATATGGGGGGTGGTGGGGATGAGTTGAGATTAACCCACAGAGCATGTGAGGGAAGGAGACACCAGCCCCCCCTTCTTCCTCCACGATCACGTGTCACCTGAGGACCGTCAGTCCGGTTCCACCAAAACAGCACCATGTAGAGGCCCCATAATCCTCTTTTTTGCAACCTGTTCCTAACTTACTTCACCTCAGAGGCCAGAGGTACCCAGGAGCATGAATATCAGTCATGGCAGAGAAGCGAAAAGGGCATGTTTTCACAGAACACATTAAGAAATAGAAAGCTGTCTGTAGGACTAAAAGCAAACCAGAAAGACGATCTGCTTGAGCAATATGTTCCTCAATTTGGATACCATGGGTTCACAAAATGATTAACATTGTGTATCAGTTTTGTAGCAGTGACCTGAATGAGTCTGCCCAGTTTTTCTTTTGATCCTGCCATTTGTTCTGAAGGTCATGCTCCTCGTGCCTTGTCAAACACTTTTTTTTCCCCCACAATTTCTCCTCCCCGGCAGCCTCTCTGAGGGTCATAACAGGCCAAGCAAATGTACCAGCAGCTCAGCACTGAGTAGTTAACTGGAAAACTTACCGCGGGCAAACTCCTGACAAAAGACGTAAGTTCCCCACTTAGCGGCC
Organism: Alosa alosa; assembly: GCF_017589495.1. Taxonomy (NCBI): domain Eukaryota; kingdom Metazoa; phylum Chordata; class Actinopteri; order Clupeiformes; family Clupeidae; genus Alosa; species Alosa alosa. Next base: position 8,751,370 of record NC_063189.1, read on the forward strand.
AGCAAATATTTGCTCATGACTTCAAAACAGTGACTGCTGTGACGGTGCATTGCTGAGAGAAACGCACCATTGATCTCCTGCCTCGATGGAATGTGGAATATGTGGGCAGCTGATTATGACTGGCCGGAGTGTTTGATAGTGCCCACACAGTTCTGAGTAGAGTGGGAATGGTGCTAGAGTCTGCTGGTACAATGCAAACTTTGGTATCTGATTGTGTATTGTTCAAACGGCACAATTCTGAAAGAAGGTAATTAAATATGCCAGGCTGTTCATTCACTGAAGCTCTGAGCTTCATTCAGAGCAGTGCTCAAAGTCACGTGTGTGTGTGTGTGTGTAATTTTGAGACCTTGTGGCTTGTTTCCTTGGTGTTTGGGGCAAATGTCTGCAAGTAGAAGAGGAGGTGATATTGCATTAATCGAATCTCAGTCACCTGCTATCGGCTCCGTCTCAATGGGACAAATGACTTCTTGGGAAGGAATGTAAGACTAGCGGGTAACAGGGTTACTGGATACAATAAGTGATTCATTCAACCGTAGCTATAATTAGTCCTTTGTATTGAGTTGAGTGGATTTCATGCCTCTGATGCCTCTGATACACTTACAATAGATGGCAGTCATCTATAGATAACTGAACAGCCGATTAACTGCCTCTCGTGGATAAATGGCTCATCTTGTACCATCTATTTCTCTCCAGGGCCAGGAGGAAATAGAACATATCAAACGGTTGTTTCATCATCTGCTGCTGTCAGATCTGTTGTCTTCCTTATTTCGAATGGCTGCGTTGTTCCCATCTCTGAGGTCTAAATCTGTACATGCTGACAAATAATTAAACACCTTACAATGTTTAGTCATGAATGTCCACAGAAACCTAATGTGAAATGTGACACTGTCGGGAATTAGCCTGTCCAAGCCGCCTCTTGGTCGATGACTGGGCCTGGATTTTTGACCCCACTCTTTCCCAGACTGAACAGATTGTGGTAGCCTTGAATCCCCTTGGGATTTCATGACATTGCATCATTCACCTGCTGACGTTTGTTAGTGGACGCTAGTGCTAATCCCACACACTCTTAGTTGGAACAGGCAGTGGACAGGACTTGGCAGGCTGGTGTTTCTCATTAAACTGGGTGTTTTCCTTCCTCCTGTTTTGTCTCCTCTCCAGAGTGATCACAAACAGCTGACACTTTCCTTTTATTTCTTTTTTACACTGGATGAATTCCTATGATTCAATGAAACCATATTCTACAGTAGGGAAGTATATAGCAAGACACGGCCCTCTCAACTGTACTGTCCAGTACATCTTCCCAAGGCCATTCCAACTGTCTCCTTTTTCATTCCTGTAACCCCCCCCCCCAACACCACCACCTCACCCAGAACACTTAAAAGCAGACAGACACTTCTCATGAATAATAAACCACCTAGTGTCTTCACTAAGCCATTAAAATGGACCTTGCCTCGTTATTGATTGGTCCACACAATGACATCTCTGACCCCAATTAGAACCGGTCTGTGTCTTCCAGGAAGATTGCGTTTCATGTCCAAGACCGCATCCTCAAACTCCTCACTGAGTGTTACTAATGGATTATCACTATGATTACAAACATGATTGGCAGCAGAGCATAAGAAGGCTTTTAATAGATATAAAGTGATGAAGGTCTCCAGAATAAAAAGGATACTGTCTAGTACCTACCAACCTTTCACCCCAGCAAATGCCTTGCACACACCATCATACAGCCACTTTTATAATTCCTCCCCATTGTGTTTGCTCATCTTGTTTATAGTCTTGGCCTAAGTGTAACCTATGAAAGCCTGTCTTGCTTTCAGTGAGGGAATCCGATGAGTCCTAGAGAAAATATTATTAGCAGATCAATCCATTTTTGATTCCTCACCCCTCTGATACGGTGCTTCAGACCCGCCCTTCCCTTAAAGCATGCCGGATATTGACCTGCAGCCACTGGTGACCTGGCCCTCTGTAGATGGTAGATGCAACGGAAAGGGGAAATATGTCACTTGTTTGTCACTTTAACCTTCTCTTGACCTTCTCTGGCAGGTTCACACTGTCCTTTGGCCTCTTTGACAGCCCACTGGCATTGATCTGAGGTGATCAGGCAAGTTTAATCAGACAGAGAGGCCGTTGTATGCTAATCTGAGGTTGATTATTCTAGCCTTGATGGTACAAGGCCAGGGCAGGGATTTAAAGATGTTGCAGCATTGACTGGAACATTTTTATATGGAGATGTATTCTGTACTATGCAGTGGCCTGTGGGATGTCTCTTAAAGGAATAGTCTGTGATTCATACACATTTTGTCAGATTTAGTTAATTGCTCCTCAAAGCTCTTTTTGTGATTTCTACTATCTGTGTTTGCACAAAAAAAAACTCTAATGTTCATACATTGTCCTTTCTCTGTAAAGGGAAAATGTAGTGAATCAGAATGGGCCATAAAAAACCCCACAGCACCTCAGAAGGGAGGGATGTAACTGCGTAAAAAACCTGGCACATTGATGAAGCTCTGTGGATATATGCAGTGTCATTCTGTCGACACTGACCAAACGAGATGTCAGACACTGCTGAACAGCTTTTTACGGGAAGCCATGGTGAAATTATTAGTTAATTTAAAAGAAAATCAGAGGGTTCCATTTAACAACATGTAAAGCATTTGCATAGGGAGAACATATCAGGACACAGGTACCCCTGTGATTCTTATGTGACTTGATGGAGCGGAGTGGCGCTTGCGTCAGGTTCCCATCCCCCCCTCGCCCGGAGCCTGTCAGAATGTGCTGACATCCCTGCCCCTCACGGCCTCAGCGTGGGGACTAGAAAGGCCCTGCTGAGTAGACACTATCTCAGCGCCACCCCCCCCCCCCCCTCCCCTCCTCTCCCCTCTGCTCGTCTCGTCTCGTCTCGTCTCGACTCTCACCTCGCTTTCCCCCCCGTCTGGACCCTCCCGTCCGCCCCATGCTTTGACTTCTGCTCGCTTTGAGAGAGTCGTCGTCATTTGTCATGAAAAGAATCGGACCTTACCTCTCCATGTACTTTTTTTAATGTATTCCATGTATGAGATGTTTAATCTGTTGAGGCTAGATTTGAGAGAGGGTGTGGTGTTGGACTCTGGAAAAAAAACATCCACTGATGCAATTGGACACAATCATTCACACTGACACACATTCACATATGACTAATAATTAACACTGACTACGTTTACATGCACAGCAACAATCTATCTCACGACTATTGTATCCATTCAAAATAAGACAATATTGTGATTATGATGTTTAAGTTAGTTTTTAATACAATATTCCATTCATATTCCCGTTAACATGTAACACAGCATAGTCTGATAATAACTAGCAAAGATGGTTGATCAAAATGCTAAAGAATCTTTTTAATTAGCATCCCACATTCCTTCAATCTAATTGTTTTTGCACAGACAATTTGGTTAGTTGGGTTAGTATCAGAATATACATTTTCAGGTAAACATACTCAGTGTAGCTAGCTTCTGTAGATAATCTGAAGCAAAGATCAACATAGTATTACAATCTCTCAGCATCACCCTGCCTTCAGAAGTGGTCTTGCTGTACTGGGCACTTGGAAATGTTGGTAGGCGATGGACATCGAAAGCCTAATCAATAGTGTCTAGACCTTTCCTGTCCACACCAGCGGTGTGCGTGTGTCCTCTAGTGATGTGCCGACCTCTAGGCAGATAAATGCAGAGGAAGAGACCAAGTCCTGGGAGGAAATCTGTGGCAAGGCAGCCATGTTTAGGATTACCTGATACTAGGGGTGTTCTACATGGGCTTGCGGCTGACTTGACGGCTAACGTGATCTTACATCATCTGCCAGTGTCAGCAGGTATAAAAGACGGCAGACAGGCCCCTACACCTCCAGTCTACACCTGACGTGACTGACGGGAGGTGTCACAGAATTTTGTTTGCGTCGAATAAATCCCCTTCTTATTCATTCAAAATGAACAAGATGACTGACTAAATAAATTATGATGTTTTACTAAACCATTGTTGGCATACATTCAACAGGTCAGCATTGTAGCACATACATTCAGTAATAAGTTTTTTTCTGTATACTTGTGTCACATAGAAATATGTTGTTCGTTGTTTTCAGTACCACTGTTACAGAAATCGCAAATAAGAAGGTATCCCCTCAATTTTCAAAAACATTTTCACATTCTAGCATGCGGAAGCACCATGGGAAACATGTCATTTTTGTCATGGGACATTCCAGCCAATGAGGGTGATGTTTTGAAGACATAAGGGCGGGATCTAGCTCATGCAGTTAACTGGTGAGCAACTGCACAAGCTGATTGCAAGCGCCTTGCTATTCAAGCTCATGGCACATGGTGACATCCTAGTGACTTCTTGCTGTGCCAGAGGAAGTCAGACAACATTTCTAACCAGCATGTATTGTGTTCAACCCAGAATGCATCACATCGAGCCGGATCTGTGCAGTGCTGCATGAAGTCAAATAAACCTATTGGCTAAGTGTCCACAAGGCCATTCGGCAATGTCCTTGGGAGGCAGTGTCCTTGAGAATCATGATGAAATGATAGATGAAGACTTGGCATCAGCAGATTCTGCTGGCAGACTCCCCTGTCGGTTTATTTACCTTGGCTGATTTTTATACCGGGCAGTGACGGTTTGGTTAAGTAAGCAGCAGAACAAGCATAGGATGACTTGCCAGGTCAGCCCTCCTGTCCCAAAAGTCTTATGCACCATTCATTCTCTCTCTCTCTCTCTCTCTCTCTCTCTCTCTCTCTCTCTCTCTCTCTCTCTCTCTCCCATCCCATCCCATCCCTAGCCTTCACCAGTATGTTTTGTCTCATCCCGCCCTTCCTCTCTGCGTCTCTCTCTCTCTCTCTCTCTCTCCCATCCCATCCCTAGCCTTCACCAGTATGTTTTGTCTCATCCCGCCCTTCCTCTCTGTGTCCCTCTCTCTCTCTCTCTCTCTTTCTTCTCTCATCCCACTTTCTGTTTTCTTCAGATTCTTCCGCCCCCGCCCCCACCCCATCCTACCCTCCCTTCACAGCACCTGAGCCTGGTCCAGTGGTGATGGATTGCCACAGCAGTTTCCTGCTGACCCCTCCTTTCCAACATGGACATCGATCACCCCCCTCTCTCTCTCCCTCTGCCTTTATCCATCCCCCTGTATCTGTCTGTATCACTTCATCACAGCCTCAGTCCCCCAATTCACTCTGTGTTTTAGGCCCAGATGGGACAAGCTCTTCCATCAAATTCAGTAGTCTGTTGGAGCTGACAGCTCCCTTCCTCACTCCACCAGTTTATCTGCTCTTTGTTCGTGTTGCTTAAAATAGCCTTGCTGCTGTCTAAGAAATGTGTGAAAGTGTTTGTGCATATGTGAATGTTTTTGCGTGTGTGTGTGTTTCTATGTGTGAGATTGATGTAGAATCTTTAAAGTCTTCTGGAGTGTGTCCCTGTCTCAGTGAAGTTTGTCCCTTTCATGTAACTGTGCTTGATGTTTGAGGTTTTGTCTTGAGGACCGCTCCCCAGGCAAGCCAAAAATATAACTGGAAATGTTCTCTGGATAAAATCAGAGCATTGTAGCTCGGTGCTCGCATGAATTGACATTCATCTTCAATAACAATCCAGTCGGTAGAAGTTCTATGTAGTCCTCTATCAAGACTGTGACTTTAACAGAGGGGCCTAACTCCACCTACCACCAGGGTCACCAATGAATCCAGTGAGTCTATATTTACAGCACTGTGGAACCAGTTTAAGGGAGGTCATTACAGATGACCTGCTCTTCATCCATCTGCATGTCTGGAGGTCCTACCGGGACTTAGATAGGAGGAAAGTGTTTAAATGGGGGATAGGATGGTCTGTTGGTCTCTCAATCATCTTGTCATACACAGGGTGTGAAAGGTCACAGTTCAGCTCATTGAGACATCCAGTCTGGGGGAATATGTTTGACCTTGGAAGCTTTCTCGCATTGAGGTCATGCCCCCTCTTGTAATATGGAGGACATCAAGCCTCAAGGGTAAGTAAACAGCCATAAGAGCAGTTCCCTGTTTTACACACGAGCGCACACACGGACACCATACGAGTGGTTAGGTTCTGTTAGTAGTCTGGTTACAGTTTTAGAGGTGTCTGAGAATAGAAGGACAGCTCATTTTCTAATGTTGGACTGGTTGTTTGTTTATATCTGGGAAGCATTTTTCATAAGCACATCCTAAGGATCTTTCCGAGGGCCTCAAGCACTTAACTTAATGATTGTTGGCATAATGTTCAAAGCAAATATTATCCATAAAACACGTTTGAATGACTTCTATTTTGCGTAGCCTTGAGTTGTCAGGAATGTGCAGGATGCATTAGGGAAATAAATGCCCCCGATTTTGATTGCATTTACATGCTTTCTTTAAACAAACGTTTGGATAAGTCGGTCTGTAAAGCAATGTCTCTAGAAACATATGTATGCCTCCAAAAGAAGATATTTAGTCTGAATCTCTGCCCTGTTTATTAATTATCTACAGTCGAGACTATTACAGTCAAAAATATTTTCAGGTGAAGGCTACTCTCCGTGATGCTTTGCAAGCCATGCACATGTCAAACGGGCCAGTACTGTAAACGTTTTTGTCAGTATTGTATCTTGTGTGTTGGCACCTTGATTGCAGTGAACCACCGTGATATGGGCTTTGTGTAATTCCTAAGCTATGGTGATTGCTGTGATGGTTAAGCACGCACGATTTGTTTACACTGATATTGCGTATGCAGCGATTTTGACATGATTCACGTGTGTTTGTTTACACTGGGGTTGGGAAGCTTATTAAGGGTGGGCGGGCTGACAATTGACTACTACAGATGGCGCCCATGAACTGAACTATCACCCCACCCCCTACTCATCCAAAGCACGGGACCCAGGTCTGATAAAAGACACCCGAGACTTACCATGGGGCGCCCAGACGCAGGTGCTCGTCTCCCCTGCTGGTGTTCCGCTGTCGCCGGTGCTTCGGATCCCTCCTCGCTGGATAGACATCTTCTGCTGGTTTCCTCGGCCCAATTGGGTTGATACCACGCACGCAAGTATCCTCGTTAAGGGACGTTCTTCTGCTAATAGCCTTGTATCCATTGGTCTTCTGTTGTTGTGGAGCCACCTGGCTGAGGGTCTGTTATTTTCTTCTTAGCCACAAGCCACGGCGACGACACGCCCGGACGATCACGGGACTCCCAGCCACTTTCGAGGGAGAATTGGACACCATAACGGCCTGCCAAACCACGTCAGGCAGGAAAGTAGTTTTCTTCCCTCTCTCTATGCATTGGACCTAAAGTGCCCGCTCTAATGCTACTGACCGTGCTGCCGCTAATCTGTGTCTCCCGCTGGTTGTTTTGAAGGCACGCCGCCCGCGGAAGACTCACTTCCGGGATTCCCCTCTGTTGCTGTAGCCAGCCGGCCACGCGTCCACTGCCCCGTGCCTTCAGGGATACCCCAAGAGGACACGCCTCTTCCTGGAGGAAAGACGGAGAAAAGACTGTACTGGAGAACTATACTAGACTCCTGGAGAAAAGACTGTACTGGAGAACTATACTAGACTTGTGAACTGTTTTTACACTGATTTACATTTGAGAACATTAAGCAGCATTTTATTTGCGACATTTGGCTATTTTAGGAGAATATAAATAAAAGATTGTATTTTTAAAGATCTTCTGATTGATTCGTGTCTCCTGGGATCTTAAACATGGAGCGTGTTTCTGACACCTCTTTTCTTGGCGTAGTCGGGCAGGATCCCAGCGGCACGAATCAACAGAATGAGGGAGTAGGGGTAAATGCTACAAGTGGGATTCCTCCGGTGTCACCATTAATTATGCCATGGTTCCTCAGTGCGCCCTGGGTTCCGAAGTTTGCTGGGGAGCGGCAGAAGTTTGGGGAATGGCAGACCCAGACGAGAGCCATGCTACGTGCCCAACCCCTGAATGCCCAACAGCAAGTTGACTTTGTCTTCAGCACACTAGACGGGAAGCCAGACGGGAAGCAGCCCTGCTGTCAGACGCAGATCGTCGTAACGGTGAGCGAGTCATCACAGCCCTGGAAAAAATATTTGGAGATACAGCCTCCAATGCCCAGCGACGGGGTGAGTTCTATAAATGCCGACAAGCTGCAGATGAGGGCACCAGTTCGTTTAGCCTTCGACTGCGGGAGTGCTACGCTAAGTGGCGTGCTGTTGATGGAGAGGCACACATGGATGAAGATGCTCTCCTCCGAGACCAGTTCATTCTCGGCCTCCGGGCTGGGTCTGTGAGACAAGAATTGCAGCGGCTGCTGCGAAGAGACGAGCAGCTAACCTTTCCAGCTGCCCAACGGGAGGCTCGGGCATTAGAAAGAGAGCTGGATGGGCCCTCCATTGAAACGCAAGTCCATGCTGTCTTGGAACCAGGGTGGGCCTTCCCCGCCAGGAGTGAGCGGCAGTCAGACCTGGAAGAACTTAGAGAAAGTTTGAGAACCGAACTCCGAAGTGAGCTGACAGCCCAACTGAAGACCCTCAGTAGCCAAATAGTGGAGGAACTGAGAAGCCAGACACCGTACGGACCGACCACAGTAACTCCATCAGCTGCCCCCAGGGTGCACCACGTACCGTTGACTGGACGAAGCGAGCACCCACCCCAACCCACTAGGCAGTACCAATGGGACGCGCAGGGACGCCCTGTTTGCCGAGATTGTGGTGCAGAAGGCCATGTTCAACGGTTTTGCCCCAAACGACGTCAACATCAGGGTTTTAGCTACCCCGCCACGGGGAAAGAGTGACGGGGTGAATGAGACAAACGATGGCCCATCGTCCAAACCCGACTTTAATAGGTAATGCGTCCGGGGTGGAGGTAGAGGTTAATGGAAAATTAATACAATGTCTCTTGGATACAGGTTCTCAGGTCACCCTCTTCAGTGAGAGCCTCTTCAAGAATCAGCTCCAAGACTCGGTCCTCAACACTGTCGACAAACCTGGTTGGCTGACACTGAAGGCTGCCAACGGGCTCCAGATCCCATATATCGGCTATGCCATTCTAGATTTTAAGGTAGGTGGAATAATGTATTCCAAATAAAGGGGTTATCATCAGAAATGACCAGTGTTTGGGTAGCGACAGGGCAGTCCTAGGGATGAATGTCATCACTGAGTGCTGGCAGAAGTGATGCAGGGATTCACCCCGGGTGGTGGCCTTCCAGGCTGCAGTCGCCTCCAGCAGCAGGCACACTCTGGAAGAAGGCTTTTTTGCAGTATGTAGACAAGTCCAACAGAAGGGACCAACTGCCTTGGGGAGGGGGGGGGCCAAACTAACTAGGCAGTCTCCTGTTGTTATTCCCTCCGCCTAACAGAGATGATTCTGTGGTGTCACGTAAGTGACACCATCCCTAGGACTAATTGTGCTGTGCTGATAGAACCATTGACGGAGGAGGAAGCTGGCTGGAGGGCAGCCCACACACTTGCGGAAGTCCATGCTGGGCAGGTTCCCTTGAGGTTTTGCAACCCCAACCCTTTCCCAGTGGAGGTCCCCCAACGCCCGCCTGGCCACCGTAACCCAAATTTTGCCAGAGGACATTGCCGGACACAAAGATCTCGTGCTGACTCCTGGCCCCTCGGGAGAAGTGGAAGTCGGTGTCAGCACCATACTCACCAACCCCTCTGCTCTGCCATCGGTACTGGGAGAACAAGGAGTGGAGTTGGACCATGAGCAACGCCAGCGTCTCCACCAACTCCTATCGAAAATGGCAGCCAATCTTTGCACAACATGACGAAGACTTTGGCGTACATTGATGCTGTGAAGCATCAGATTCCTACAGGAACGGCACCCCCTAGCCGGGAACGCTATCGACCGGTGCCACCAACACTGTATCCAGAGCTGAAGAGCTTGCTGAGAAATATGCTGGAAGGAGGGGTCATCCGGGAAAGTTCCAGTCCGTGGGCGGCTCCCATTGTACTGATTAAGAAGAAATGCGGATCGTGGCGCTTCTGCGTAGACTTCCGGAAGTTGAACTCGGTGACTCATAAAGATGCATATCCACTCCCCCGGATTGAGGAGTCGCTGACCAGTCTAAAGGGTGCCCAGTGGTACTCCACCCTAGACTTGGCCAGTGGCTATTGGCAGGTAGAGGTGGACGAGCGTGACCGGGAGAAGACGGCGTTTACCACCCCCCTAGGTCTTTTTGAGTTTGAGCGTATGCCGTTTGGCCTTTGCAACGCCCCTGCTACGTTCCAACGGCTTATGCAGCGCTGCCTGGGGGAGTTTTTAAATGAATCTCTTTTAATTTATCTGGACGACGTGATTATTTATTCGTCCAGTTTTGACCAGCATCTTCAAGACCTGGACAGAGTCTTCCAGCGACTACAAGACCACGGACTCAAGCTGCAGCCCCGGAAGTGCAGACTATTTCAGAAACGTGTCTCGTACCTGGGTCATATTGTAAGTGCGGAAGGAGTGGCCACCGACCCAGAGAAGACGGCTGTTGTCCAGGCATGGTTAGCACCGCAGAATGTTCGCCAGGTTCGTTCATTTCTGGGTCTGGTGGGGTATTACCGCCGTTATATTCCTGGGTTTGCCAAGATCGCTGCCCCCCTCCATGGCCTGTTGCATGGCACCACCTACCACCTCTAAGACGGCTCCAATCCAGTGGACAGCAGAATGTGACCGGCATTCCGAAGGTTGAAGGAAGCCCTGGTGAGCCCACCCATCTTAGCCTATGCCGACTTTACTAAGCCATTCGCTATACACCGATGCAAGTCTGAGGGTCTAGGGGCGGTACTGGCTCAAATCCAGGACGGCACAGAGAGAGTAATCGCTTCGCCAGTCAAGCCTTCACCCCACAGAGAAGAACGATCACAACTACAGCTCATTTAAACTTGAACTGTTGGCCCTTAAGCGGGCAATGACAGAAAAATTTAAGGACTACCTGTGGGGAATGGAGGTGGATGTGTTTACCGATAACAACCCTTTGGTACACCTTGAAAACAGCTAAGCTGGGAGCAGTTGAACAACGGTGGCAAGCCCACCTAGCCAACTTTAATTACACCATTCGCCATCGCCCAGGGGTCACTAACCGTAATGCCGCGATGTGTTATCCCGATCCCAGGCTTAACAACCAGAGGTCACAAGCCGATTGACCGAAAAGCGGAGCCGATAGAACCAGGCATCCATGAGGAAACAGCGGGATGGTTCAACAGACAAAGGGAAGACCCTGACTTGAGGCAACTACTGGCTTGGAAACAACAAGGCCAAGCCCCTTCCCAGAACACTGTGCTACCGTGAGCCAGGACCTTCAGCAGCTGCTGCGTGAATGGGACCAGATCAAGGTAACCCAAAATATCCTTCAGAGATGCCCAAGCACGGGCAGTATCGACGACCTGCAGCCACCAGATTATTGTCCCAAGAACTGTGCCAAACCCTGGCAGGAGTACCATGCGGCGGGAGGACACCCTAGTGCAGAACTTAACGCTGAACATCCTACAGAACCGCTTTTTCTGGCATGGGATGAGGCGAGACACGATGGCATGGGCTGCCGACTGCCCTAGGTGTGTGCTGTACAAGTCTGGACCGGAGATAAGGGCCCCATTGGTGCCAATTGAGACCTCTTACCCTTTCCATGTTGGGATCGATTTTCTGTCACCAAATGCCTCTGGCGATACTTATCCATACATCTTAGTAATGACAGATCTGTTTTTTTCCAAATATGCCATTGCAGTACCCACAAAGGACCAGACCAAGAAAGCAACTACCGCCAAAAGCAGTGTGGGAGCACCTGTTTCAGGTGTAAGGAATCCCTAACATATCTTGTCCCACCGGGGGGCCTTCACTTCCGACCTTTTCAGACAGTTGTGCCTCCTATGGCTGCCGGAACAAAGCGCACCACGGCATACCATCCACAAGGTAATGGCGCCTGTGAAAGATTTAATCAGACCCTTGAAGCTACTTGGTACCTTGACCAAGAGACGAGGCCCAGTGGCCATGTAGACGCCTGCCTGGTACAGGCCTAGAATAATACCCCCCACAGCACCACTGGCTTTATCCACAGTCTTTGGAAGACATGCAACGGATCCCCATAGACTGGATCCACGCTGCCCCCGCACAGCTGCAAACCCTCAATGGGTGGGTACATTTCCAACAATTGCAGCTTACTCAAGCATGGGAGGGCCTTACAACAGCACACCAAGCAAAAGGCAACAGGCAGACAAGGACCGCCGAGATCTGAAGGCCAAGGCAATAGAACTACAAGTGGGGAGAACGGGTCCTCCTCCGCACTTCCGCCCCGCCCGAGCCTACGGGAAGCTGACCCAAGATGGCGACCCACTCCCTTAGGTGGTGGTGTCCCAGCTGCGACCAGGCCAGCCTGTGTACCTCATGCGTCCGAAGGTGAGGAACTCCTGTTCACAGCACACATAGGAATAACCTACACGGGTGTGTCCCCTGTCCTTCCTACAGGAACCAAAAAGAAGGCCAGATTCCTTCGAATTAAGTCTCGGCCCAGCACCACTACAGGCTGAAGCTCCAGGTACAGACCCTTGGTGTTCTGAGGACCCAGCTTCCCACGGGGACAGAAAGGACAATACCAGACCCTCACCCAAGCAGAGGCCCCCGCCAGCTGGACATGACGACCAGCTCCAACCAAGCCGATGGTCTGGGGAGACCACCTAGACCGACGCGCCACTACAACAGGGGGCACCAAGAAGACTCATACCTCCCTGACCAGACAGAAGCCCAGGAAATTAAGCTCTCAGCTTAAGCACACAGGGCACCAGGCCACTGAGGTACCAGGGTGACGAAGTCGACCACTACTGTTAAAGTGGGGGTAAATGTCAAACGGGCCAGTACTGTAAAACGCTTTTTGTCAGTATTGTATCTTTGTGTGTTGGCACCTTGATTGCAGTGAACCACCGCGATATGGGCTTTTGTGTAATTCTTGGGCTATGGTGATTGCTGTGATGGTTAAGCACGCCATTGCGATTTGTTTACACTGATATTGGCGTATGCAGCCATTTTGACATGATTCACGTGTGTTTGTTTACACTGGGGTTGGGAAGCTTATTAAGGGGTGGGCGGGCTGACAATTGACTACTACAGATGCGTTTATGAACTGAACTATCACCCCACCCCTACTCATCCAAAAGCACGGGACCCAGGTCTGATAAAAGACACCGAGACTTACCATGGGGCCCCAGACGCAGGTGCTCGCTCTCCCTGCTGGTGTTCCGTCGCCCGTGCTTAGCCGATCCCTCCTCGCTGGATAGACATCTTCTGCTGGTTTCCCTCGGCCCAACCGGATTGATACCACACGACGCCAAATTATCCTCGTTAAGGACGTTCTTCTGCTAATAGCCTTGTATCCATTGGTCTTCTGTTGTTGTGGAGCCACCTTCGCTGAGGGTCTGTTATTTTTTTCTTAGCCACAAGCCACGGCGTGACACCCGGACGATCACGGGACTCCCAGCCACTTGAGGGAGAATTGGACACCATAACGGCCTGCCAAAACCACGCCAGGCAGGAAAGTAGTTTTTTTCCCTCTCTCTATGCATTGGACCTAAAGTGCCCGCCTAATGTTACTGACCGTGCGCATGCTAATCTGTGTCTCCCGCTGGTTGTTTTGAAGGCACGCCGCCACGGAAGACTCACTTCCGGATTCCCTTCGCTGTTGTAGCCAGTCGACGCCACGTCCGCGCCCAGGCCTCCCCGTCCTTCAGGGATACCCCCAAAGAGGGACCGCGCCTTCTTTCCTGGAGGAAAGACGGAGAAAAGACTGTACTGGAGAACTATACTAGACTCCTGGAGAAAAAAGACTGTACTGGAGAACTATACTAGACTTGTGAACTGTTTTTACACTGATTTACATTTGAGAACATTAAGCAGCATTTATTTAAGCGACATTTGGCTATTTTAGGAGAATATAAATAAAATATTGTATTTTTTTAAAGATCTTCTGATTGATTCGCGGTCTCCTGGGATCTTAAACATGGAGGCGTGTTTCTTGACACCTCTTTTCATGGCGTGGTCGGGCAGGATCCCAGCGCAATCTAATCAACAGGAATGAGGGATAGGGTAAATGCTACAAGTGGGATTCCTCCTGTGTCACCATTAATTATGCCATGGTTCCTCAGTCAGCCCTGGGTTCCAAAGTTTGCTGGGGGGCGCAGAAGTTTGGGAATGGCAGACCCAGACGAGCCATGCTCGTGCCCAACCCCTGAATGCCCAACAGCAAGTTGACTTTGTCTTCAGCACACTAGACGGGAGGCCAGACGGGAAGCAGCCCTGCTGTCAGGCGGCAGATCGCATTAAATGGTGAGGCAGTCATCACAGCCCTGGAAAAAATATTTGGAGATACAGCCTCCAATGCCCAGTGACTGGGTGAGTTCTATAAATGCCCGACAAGCTGCAGATGAGAGCACCAGTTTGTTTAGCCGACTGCGGGAGTGCTTCAGCTAAGTGGCGTGCTGTTGATGGAGAGGCACACATGGATGAAGATGCTCTCCTCGAGACCAGTTCATTCTCGGCCTCTGGGCTGGGTCTGTGAGACAAAATTGCAGCGGCTGCTGCGAAGAGACGAAAGCAGCTAACCTTTTCCAGCTGCCCAGCGGGAGGCTCGGGCATTAGAAAAAGAGCTGGATGGGCCCTCCATTGAAACGCAAGTCCATGCTGTGCGGAACCAGGGTGGGCCTTCCCCTGCCAGGAGTGAGCGGCAGTCAGACCTGGAAGAACTTAGAGAAAGTTTGAGAACCGAACTCCGAAGTGAGCTGACAGCCCAACTGAAGACCCTCAGTAGCCAAATAGTGGAGGAACTGAGAAGCCAGACACCGTACAGACCGACCACAGTAACTCCATCAGCTGCCCCCAGGGTGCACCACGTACGCCAGGGCACCCCCCCAACCCACTAGTTGGGACGCCGAGGGATTTTGCCGAGATTGTGGTGCAGTAGGCCATGTTCAACGGTTTTGCCCCAAGCGGCGTCAACATCAGGGTTTTAGCTACCCCGTCCGCGGGGAAAGAGTGGCCGAGGGGTGAATGAGACAAGCGATGGCCCATCGTCCAAACCTACTTTAATAGGTACGTGCCCGGGGGTGGAGGTAGAGGTTAATGGAAAATTAATACAATGTCTCTTGGATACAGGTTCTCAGGTCACCCTCTTCAGTGAGAGCCTCTTCAAGAATCAGCTCCAAGACTCGGTCCTCAACACTGTCGACAAACCTGGCTGGCTGACACTGAAGGCTGCCAACGGGCTCCAGATCCCATATATCGGCTATGCCATTCTAGATTTTAAGGTAGGTGGAATACGTATTCCAAATAAAGGGGTTATCATCGTAAACGACCAGTGTTTGGGTAGCGACAGGGCAGTCCTAGGGATGAATGTCATCACTGAGTGCTGGCGAGAAGTGATGCAGGGGATTCACCCCGGGGTGGTGGCCTTCCAGGCTGCAGTCGCTCCAGCAGCAGGCACACTCTGGAAGAAGGCTTTTGCAGTATGTAGACAAGTCCAACAGAAGGGACCAACTGCCTTGGGGAGGGGGGTCGCCAAACTAACTAGGCAGTCTCCTGTTGTTATTCCCTCACGAACAGAGATGATTCTGTGGTGTCACGTAAGTGACACCATCCCTAGGACTAATTGTGCTGTGCTGATAGAACCACTGACGGAGGAGGAAGCTGGCTGGAGGGCAGCCCACACACTTGCGGAAGTCCATGCTGGGCAGGTTCCCTTGAGGTTTTGCAACCCCAACCCTTTCCCAGTGGAGGTCCCCCAACGCCGCCCGCTGGCCACCGTAACCCAAATTTTGCCAGAGGACATTGCCGGACACAAAGATCTCGTGCTGACTCCTGGCCCCTCGGGAGAAGTGGAAGTCGGTGTCAGCACCATACTCACCAACCCCTCTGCTCTGCCATCGGTACTGGGAGAACAAGGAGTGGAGTTGGACCATGAGCAACGCCAGCGTCTCCACCAACTCCTATCGAAATGGCAGCCAATCTTTGCACAACATGACGAAGACTTTGGCCGTACTGATGCTGTGAAGCATCAGATTCCTACAGGAACGGCACCCCCTAGCCGGGAACGCTATCGACCGGTGCCACCGACACTGTATCCAGAGCTGAAGAGCTTGCTGAAAAATATGCTGGAAGGGGTCATCAGGGAAAGTTCCAGTCCGTGGGCGGCTCCCATTGTACTGATTAAGAAGAAATGCGGATTGTGGCGCTTCTGCGTAGACTTCCGGAAGTTGAACTCGGTGACTCATAAAGATGCATATCCACTCCCCCGGATTGAGGAGTCGCTGACCAGTCTAAAGGGTGCCCAGTGGTACTCCACCCTAGACTTGGCCAGTGGCTATTGGCAGGTAGAGGTGGACGAGCGTGACCGGGAGAAGACGGCGTTTACCACCCCCTAGGTCTTTTGAGTTTGGCGTATGCCGTTTGGCCTTTGCAGCGCCCTGCTACGTTCCAACGGCTTATGCAGCTGCCTGGGGAGTT
This sequence comes from Alosa alosa, assembly GCF_017589495.1. NCBI lineage: Eukaryota > Metazoa > Chordata > Actinopteri > Clupeiformes > Clupeidae > Alosa > Alosa alosa. The sequence continues at coordinate 8,767,819 of NC_063189.1, forward strand.
TTAAATGAATCTCTTTTAATTTATCTGGACGACGTGATTATTTATTAGGTCCAGTTTTGACCAGCATCTTCAAGACCTGGACAGAGTCTTCCAGCGACTACAAGACCACGGACTCAAGCTGCAGCCCGGAAGTGCAGACTATTTCAGAAGCGTGTCACCGTTACCTGGGTCATATTGTAAGTCTTGGAGGGGGTGGCCACCGACCCAGAGAAGACGGCTGTTGTCCAGGCATGGTTAGCACCGCCAGAATGTTAAGCCAGGTTCGTTCATTTCTGGGTCTGGTGGGGTATTACCGCCGTTATATTCCTGGGTTTGCCAAGATCGCTGCCCCCTCCATGGCCTGTTGCATGGCACCACGACCACCTCTAAAGGCGGCTCCAATCCAGTGGACAGCAGAATGTGACGGGCATTCCGAAGGTTGAAGGAAGCCCTGGTGAGCCCACCCATCTTAGCCTATGCCGACTTTACTAAGCCATTCCGGCTGTACACCCGATGCAAGTCTGGAGGGTCTAGGGGCGTACTGGCTCAAATCCAGGACGGCACAGAGAGTAATCGCTTCACGCCAGTCAAGCCTTCACCCCACAGAGAAGAACGATCACAACTACAGCTCATTTAAACTTGAACTGTTGGCCCTTAAGTGGGCAATGACAGAAAAATTTAAGGACTACCTGTGGGGAATGGAGGTGGATGTGTTTACCGATAACAACCCTTTGGTACACCTTGAAACAGCTAAGCTGGGAGCAGTTGAACAACGGTGGCAAGCCCACCTAGCCAACTTTAATTACACCATTCGCTATCGCCCAGGGGTCACTAACCGTAATGCCGATGTGTTATCCCGGATCCCAGGCGAACAACCAGAGGTCACAAGCCGATTGACCGAGGCGGAGCCGATAGAACCAGGCATCCATGAGGAAACAGCGGGATGGTTCAACAGACAAAGGGAAGACCCTGACTTGAGGCAACTACTGGCTTGGAAACAACAAGGCCAAGCCCCTTCCCCAGAACACTGTGCTACCGTGAGCCAGGACCTTCAGCAGCTGCTGCGTGAATGGGACCAGATCAAGGTAACCCAAAATATCCTTCGGAGAGATGCCCAAGCACGGGGCAGTATCGACGAGACCTGCAGCCAGATTATTGTCCCGAAGAACTGTGCCAAAACCCTCTGGCAGGAGTACCATGCGAAGGGAGGACACCCTAGTGCAGAACGAACGCTGAACATCCTACAGAACCGCTTTTTCTGGCATGGGATGAGGCGAGACACGATGGCATGGGCTGCCGACTGCCCTAGGTGTGTGCTGTACAAGTCTGGACCGGAGATAAGGGCCCCATTGGTGCCAATTGAGACCTCTTACCCTTTCCATGTTGTGGGGATCGATTTTCTGTCACTCAGCCGCCCTGGCGATACTTATCCATACATCTTAGTAATGACAGATCTGTTTTCCAAATATGCCATTGCAGTACCCACAAAGGACCAGACCGCAGCAACTACCGCCAAAGCAGTGTGGGAGCACCTGTTTCAGGTGTATGGAAGTCCCGAACATATCTTGTCTGACCGTGGGGCAGCCTTCACTTCCGACCTTTTCAGACAGCTGTGCCTCCTCTATGGCTGCCGAACAAAGCGCACCACGGCATACCATCCACAAGGTAATGGCGCCTGTGAAAGATTTAATCAGACCCTTTTGAAGCTACTTGGTACCTTGACCGAAGAGACGCAGGCCCAGTGGCCATGTAGACTGCCTGCCTTGGTACAGGCCTACAATAATACCCCCCACAGCACCACTGGCTTTACACCCTACTTCACAGTCTTTGGAAGACATGCACGGATCCCCATAGACTGGATCCACGAAGCTGGCCCTTCGACACAGCGGCAAACCCTCAATGGGTGGGTACATTTCCAACACCAAGTGCTTACTCAAGCATGGAGGGCCGTACAACAGCACACCAAGCAAAGGCAACAGGCAGACAAGGACCGCCGAGATCGAAGGGCCAAGGCAATAGAACTACAAGTGGGAGAACGGGTCCTCCTCCGGCACTTCCGCCGCCGAGCCTACGGGAAGCTGACCCCAAGATGGCGACCGACTCCCTTCGTGGTGGTGTCCCAGCTGCGACCAGGCCAGCCTGTGTACCTCATACGTCCGGAAGGTGAGGAAGGTCCTGTTCGTACAGCACATAGGAATAACCTACGTGTGTGTCCCCTGTCCTTCCCACAGGAACCAAAAGAAGGCCAGATTCCTTCTGAATTAAGTTCGGCCCAGCACCACTACAGGCTGGAAGCTCCGAGGTACAGACCCTTGGTGTTCTGGAGGACCCAGCTTCCGACCACGGGGACAGAAAGGACAATACCAGACCCCTCGACCCAAGCAGAGGCCCCCCGGCCAGCTGACATGACGACCAGCTCCAACCAAGCCGATGGTCTGGGAGACCACCTAGGGACTGTCACGCCACTACAACAGGGGCACCAAGAAGACTCATACCTCCCTGACCAGACAGAAGCCCAGGAAATACGTCGCTCTCAGCGAAGCACACAGGGCACCAGGCCACTGAGGTACCAGTAGGTGACGTAGTCGGGACGACTACTGTTAAAGTGGGGGGGTAAATGTCAAACGGGCCAGTACTGTAAACGTTTTTGTCAGTATTGTATCTTGTGTGTTGGCACCTTGATTGCAGTGAACCACCGTGATATGGGCTTTGTGTAATTCCTAAGCTATGGTGATTGCTGTGATGGTTAAGCACGCACAATTTGTTTACACTGATATTGCGTATGCAGCGATTTTGACATGATTCACGTGTGTTTGTTTACACTGGGGTTGGGAAGCTTATTAAGGGTGGGCGGGCTGACAATTGACTACTACAGATGGCGCCCATGAACTGAACTATCACCCCACCCCCTACTCATCCAAAGCACGGGACCCAGGTCTGATAAAAGACACCCGAGACTTACCATGGGGGGCCCAGACGCAGGTGCTCGTCTCCCCTGCTGGTGTTCCGCTGTCGCCGGTGCTTCGGATCCCTCCTCGCTGGATAGACATCTTCTGCTGGTTTCCTCGGCCCAATCGGATTGATACCACGCACGCAAGTATCCTCGTTAAGGGACGTTCTTCTGCTAATAGCCTTGTATCCATTGGTCTTCTGTTGTTGTGGAGCCACCTCGCTGAGGGTCTGTTATTTTCTTCTTAGCCACAAGCCACGACGTGACACGCCGGACGATCACGGGACTCCCAGCCACTCGAGGGAGAATTGGACACCATAACGGCCTGCCAAACCACGTCAGGCAGGAAAGTAGTTTTCTTCCCTCTCTCTATGCATTGGACCTAAAGTGCCCGCTCTAATGCTACTGACCGTGCTGCCGCTAATCTGTGTCTCCCGCTGGTTGTTTTGAAGGCACGCGCCCGCGGAAGACTCACTTCGGGATTCCCCTCTCGTTGCTGTAGCCAGCCGACGTCCACGCCAGGCAGCGCCCGTGCCTTCAGGGATACCCCCAAGAGTGACACGCCGTCTTCCTGGAGGAAAGACGGAGAAAAGACTGTACTGGAGAACTATACTAGACTCCTGGAGAAAAGACTGTACTGGAGAACTATACTAGACTTGTGAACTGTTTTTACACTGATTTACATTTGAGAACATTAAGCAGCATTTTATTTGCGACATTTGGCTATTTTAGGAGAATATAAATAAAAGATTGTATTTTTAAAGATCTTCTGATTGATTCGTGTCTCCTGGGATCTTAAACATGGAGCGTGTTTCTGACACACACACAGCCCATTTCACTGACTGGTGAAGAGATTTGTCTGTGCTACTGTAGTCCTCTTCCAGCCACTGAGCAGGTGCAAGTCAGCTGGACTTGCACCCCCACCTTACCAAGGGGGGATAAATGAACGAAGTGGACTCTAAGAGGGAAAATATATGGTGAAAGAGAGTGAGAGTCACAGAGAAGAAGAGCGAAAAGAAAGAGAGAGAGAGAGAGAAAGAGGGAGAAAGTCACAGAGAGATCTTTAATCTTCTGCCCTCCACAAAAAGACGGCATCTCATTAGCATCAGCGAAGCGGCAAGGGGGGCAGCAGCTGCTGCTGGATGCTGTGTGTGTGTGTGTGTGTAGCGAGGGAGGGCTGGGCAGGCAGGCTGGACAGAGAGTGCTGTGTGGGCCTGGAGGCCAGCCAAACTCCAGCCCAGCCTCCGAGAAGACAACTCCACTGCCATTATATAACAGTGGATAACACCGTATAGAAACACACTCACACACACATTGGTGTGATGTATAACCAGAGAGAGGGGTATGCTTTGAATCAGAACTGGCCAATTGAGTTGAGAAGAAAAACCACTCTGCCCCAGAGAGCAGTAAAACAGGAGTGGCAAATGGGCCACTCTATTTAACCCGGGAGAGGGTGTGAAATAAAATCTTTCCACATAATAAAATGCTTTATTTTGCCGCCGTCAACTGTTCGCCCTGATTAAAAGTAGTTTTTCTTGCCATATCTTATATTTATACACGCCATATAATGGTAATGGAAGCTCTGTCTTCCCAGAGTAGATTCATGGTGGAAAACTCTCTCCATGTAATGAATTGAATTGAGCCATTGGCTTTGATAGTCAGAGTGAAGAAGTGTCCACATGGGCTGTGCTTTTGTTATTAGTTGCACACACACATCTCTAAGCTGTTTGAGGCTGGCTTACATCTCCTCTTGTGTCTGGCCTTTCGCTGTTTCCCACTCACAGTGTAATTTCATCTGTTTACATGTGTTGTAGATCTGTTTTGTTTTGCTCAGAACAGTAGTTGCCTTTCACCTTGAGTGAACTGCGGTAAACTAAAGGTTTTTTTCACTAGGGGGCCTGAGGCAGGGACAAAACTTTTGTCTCAGCGTAAATGCCTCCACTCAAAATGGTCATATATTTTCTTCATCCCATCTATTTTCAAAACGAGCAATTTTGCCATCGCAATTTACTCAACATCGTTCAAAAATGTCATTTTCTTCAGCCGCGTCGCTTTCAAACCATTCATAAAATTAATCCCCCTGAGTCGGACAGAAGAGCCACCCCAATGTATATCTAACTCTGAATAAAGAGATACCCATATGTATATCTAAGCTGACATTTTTGCTGAGCGCATTTAACTTCCTCAGTGCGGTGACAATAGCAGGATTACCCGCTGCTCCCACCCTCTCCACATTTTTTTTCCTGTCAGAGTGCTGCGCTCATCAGTTATCCCTCTGCTCATCCGCAGGGGCATGTTCAGGCTCGTCCCGTGGCAGTGCCCCTCCGGGACGGGAAAAACTCCCTGGAGCGCCCTTCCACTGAGCACAACTCCATGGAATGTCAAATCCAATCACTCCGTGTTGGCCGCTGAGGGGATTCAAACCTTTTCCATTAGGCGCCTTAATTTAATATGTTGCACCTCCATAGAGTGTTTTTTTTTTTTTTTCATATGTTTGTTTTACATCTGGTTGCTGATGCAATGTTGAGCTATATATTAGACTCCGTGTATGCTGCAGGTACAACTACAGCCAACTGTTTGTATGTAGAGAGTTCCATTTTTTTGTGCTTCAGTAAATTGCTGTCCTGAAATGTGTGTTAGTTTATGTTTATGTTTACACTTCACCTATAGGCTATAGGCTAGGGGGATGTTGGAGATGATGGCCATTGATGACATGCCACCGAACCCCGAGTCTGCACGATGGGCGTTTTTCCCTTAGTTCCCCTCACCCCCCCTCACCCCCATGAGTGTCTCGGTGAGGACTGATTTGTCGGCCCGTGGCCGCCGCTTGCAGGAGGTGATTGAGCCCAGGCTGGGCAACTGTCCTGAGGCAGCACGTCCCCCAGGCCCTTGTGACTGATGGCATCTGTCTCCCGTGGAGTACACCAGAGCCCCTGGGGGTCAAACCCCTATGCTGAGGACCTATAGCTTGGCCCCTGTTCTCAAACCCCATTCTTCTCCCTGTTCCTTATCTCTCTCTCTCTCTCTCTCTCTCTCTCTCTCTCTCTCTCTCTCTCTCTCTCTCTCTCTCTCTCTCTCTCTCTCTCTCTCTCTCTCTCTCTCTCTCTCTCTCTCTCTCTCTCTCTCTCTGGAGAGATGTAGAGTTGGCAATAAAAGTGACAGATGTATACAGACGGTTGTGTGACTGATTTATAAGGCAGAATGATGTATGGCTTTTTCAAGGCGTGCAACACCACTACATAAACTTCCCAGTGGTGCACAAGCCTTACATTTTTACTGAGGCCCTGACTTGCCCAGCCTTTGCGTTTTCACTCATTTCTCTTCTTCACCATCTTATTAGCAACATAAAGTCAATTTAATACACTGCCAGTGCAACGTGGCTGTCTGTAAGATGCAGATAAAGATTTGCTGACTAAAATATGTCAGAGCGGTTTGTCACTGGTTCGATCAGTTCACAACTTTTTCTTTTTTAAAACACTGGATGATTTTAAGCTCTTTGAAGGCTTATTCAAAATATAAAGGCAGTGATTTCCATGATTGGGTGATGGCACACTGAGGCTTTTCTCCCTTATCAGGGCTCGTTTTTTGGGAGGCCTCAGGCAGTCGCGAGACAGGCTTCACCTTTAGAACAGAGGGATTGGGGGTGGGGTGGGGGCTCGTGACTGAGGCTTCCCCTGTCTCTCTCAGGGGAGAGTGGCCCCCAGGAGGCAGTGGCAATTTTTAAGCAGGACCCCCCTCTGGTGAGACGGATCGCTCTGGTGCCCCCCCCCCCTCCAAAATGTCACCAAAGAGGATGAAGCCGCGCTGCAGGGCTGCCCCGCGCCTCTGTAGATAAACTCATCACAGCGCTTTACTCACTCTGAAACAGCACTTGACTTTTTTTACCTTTCGGGTATGTTTCTTATGTATGCAAGTATTGTATGTGTTTTTGTGGTACGTTCGCCTTGTAGAGGATGTAGCTAGCAAATGTTAGACAATGGGTTCATTGAAGAGGGTGGAAGTTGTTAAATAACGTGTGTAATTGTTGTTAATGTAAATGGTGGAGGGTTTCTAATCTGCCTGGCCAAGTGCAGTGCAGCGGGATCTCTGTGGAAGGTCTGCTGACTGAAAGAGGCAACAGACAGCAGGACAAGACCAAACATCTGACAGCTGCATGCCAAGACTGGCAGGGATAACCAGGGATAAGGAAAAAACATGAAAACAAAAGAAAAGACGCCTCATTTGCGGTAAAACCTGCTCCTCCCTTGTGCCCCCACCCTAACTCATTATATGATCTCAAAGTGTTTATCTCCTCTGTGTGTATGGCCTTCCTCCTCGTCTCTCCAATGTAACAGATTGGCCTTTATGCCCGTGTCCCTGGCTGGTGCGGTGAGGGCAGCATGCGGGTGTGTGTGCCCGCCTGCCTGCCCGCTCACTCTGCTCCCGCGCTCTGCGTGGTGGCTGTGCCCATCTCCCCTCCTATCCCTTCTCTTCCCGTCCACCAGCTGCTCCTCTGCCATCCTGGCATTTATCAACTCCGCTGTGATGCCCGGCCTGGCTCGGCCCGCACGGCTGACATGAATGGCCTGGCACTGAGTCAGGGGAGTCACATGTTGGGCTGTGTTGCTCTGCTGTCTTGGTGTATCACTCTCTCTCTCTCTCTCTCTCTTTCTTTCTTTCTTTCTTTCTTTCTTTTTTTTTCTTTCTTTTTCTTTCTTTCTTTCTTTCTTTCTTTCTTTCTTTCTCTCTCTCATATACATACACACACTCACTCACTCTCTTTCTTTCTCTACTCTCTTTCTCTACTCTCTTTGTCTCTCTCTCTCCCTCACACACACACATTCACTCACTCTCTTTCTTTCTCTATTCTCTTTCTCTCTCACTCACACACACACACACCCACCCATACTTGCTCTCCCTATCTCTGCCTCCTGGGTGTCTTTGTTTGGGGAGAAGAAGGCAGGGCCTTGTTTGCGAGCTCCTGTTGCTGAAGAAGGGCAGGTTTGAAGCTTAAAAGCCAAGTGGCATGCTCAGTTAACTGCCCCGGCCAGCTGTTCATGGGCCTGTGCCAACCCCACACTGTAGCTAAACAGAGTCTCTGTGTGGCATTGTGTTCAGTGTGTGTGTGTGTGTGTGTGTTTGAAACAGAGGGAGTGTTTGTGCTGCAAACACTTTCCTGTCAGTGTCTTATTACCAGCATATCTCTGCTGAATAGCCGCAGGACTCTGCTATAGGACAGTTTTGTTCTTCTCGGTCTGTTTTGAGTACAACACTCAGTCCCCACGCGGTAAAAGCTACTGTACTACTCCGCTGTGGTTGCCAAGATATTCTGTGCTTTCGTGTCAGTCGCTGTCATTAGCTCAAGAATGAGAAACCAACGGAAGGAATATTTTTTGTGTTTTTATTACTGCTGTCATATCTGTCCATCTTTCAGAGCGCTTCAAAGGCAAGCATGAGGCAATGTGCTACAGATTCCAAGCCTGTCATTCTGTTACGTGTGTGTGTGTGTGTGGGGGACCATGTGGATTCAGCTGTGCCGTAATCATCAACTTTTAAAAGCACATGGTGTACCACACTTCATGTGTTCATATACATGTACAGTATGCACGTATGTGTATGTTTGTTTGAGTGTGTAGGAATGGGGCGGGGTGGTGTGGACATGAGAAACAGAGTGGTCCATAATCGGTGCCCAGTCACCAAGTGGCCCATCCAAAAATATCTGCAGCCTCTCCTTGGTTACTAAGGACACCGTGTGGTAATGTGGGGAATTTTGGAGGAACTGTGAGGGGGCAAGGGGGGCTGGTAAGTGCTGCTCACCACATTGGTATGCACCAATCTAATTATAATAGCACATAGATTTATTGACTATTTTACAGAGTTTTGTTATGCTCTTTTTATGATCTCTTAAAAAAAAAGGAAAATATCCACCTTTATGTTCATCCAATTACCATTGGCACTGTCAGAAGCACACAGCACAGTGATCCCTGTATGTGCATTTTTGGCGGGAGGCCTCACACCTGTTCTCACACACACACACACACACACATGTCAAGCGAAGGTGCATCCTGTATTTTGTAAGTTCATGGGGTGGTGAGGCATTCTTATGTGCACCTTCAGTGTCTGTGTCTGTCTACTGTATAAATAGCTTTTCTGTCATCAAACAGAATACCTAGATAGTGACAACACAGGATTGTGGTTTTGCGAGCACTCATACAAACATCAAAGTACAGGTTTGTGGGGAAGATTTCATCAGAAGAGACATATCAGAGCTCTCTCTCTCTCTCTCTCTCTCTCTCTCTCTCTCTCTCTCTCTCTCTCTCTCTCTCTCTCTCTCTCTCTCTCTCTCTCTCTCTCTCTCTCTCTCTCTCTCTCTCTCTCTCTCTCTCTCTCTCTGTAGGCGTTGCTATGGGAGACTGTGAGAATGCGTGCCAACTGCAGCCCAGGAAAAGAGTGTGGTGGCACGTTCAGCAGCAGAGTGGTGAGAGCTGCTCTGGGCATTATCAGTCTCAAACCACCTGCAATGCTATGTCTAGTGCCCTGTGGTGTGTGTGTCTGTGCGCGCACGCATGTCTTTTGGTTTTTGTCATTCTTGGCTCGCAGGTGAGAGGAAGACGTTTGTCTGAGCATCATTGTGTTCTTGAAACAGTCTTTTCTCAGAAATGCCTCAAAGCACCACCACCTGCACTGGGCCTCATATACTGTACATCGTCACATAACGCGTGCATACTGCTTATCCACGCACACGCCACCTTTTACTTCTGAAGTAAGGAAGCACGCACCCAGAATGGCAGCGGAGCCTCAGGTGGAGTGAGCGCAGATGAGGTGGGAGGCTGCAGACCAGAGGTGCCTGATGGAAACGCTGAAGCTCGGCATGTTCTCCGTGCGCCAGAGACAGACAGCATGTGCAGGAAGCACATGGGTACAACTCCATGTCCCAACGCATAGCTGCAACGACAACAGTACATAGAGTGCATGAAGAACTGTTCCTGGAAAACAGCAAAAGCCGGTGTCATGCATGAAGAGGGACACTCATGTTTAATGTGACCTGTTTACAAAATATCTGTTTACAGTGCTTGCACAACAGCGCCTTAGTAGACACCTTTCCTGTTTGTTTCTGAGAAACATAATACACAGTGTTTGTGTGCGTGCACTCATGTCTGTCTTGGATTAGAATTGGAAATGACAGCACTTCTTTGTATAGTTTGATACTATACCAGATGATTCATAATTCACTCATGTATGTCAGCGTACAGTTTCATATTTCAGGCAGACTAAAGTAAAAAAAAAAAAAATCATTTACAACATGCAGTGTGCATATATAGATAAGAAGACATGTTCGCTCACACCTTAGCAGTTGCTTCTATTCAGAGGGTTTTCTGTACCTTTCAAGGACGTACAAGTACAGTAAAATGCCTCCATTGTGCATCCCAGGGCAAAGCTTCTCAGGGCAGGCTCACATATTGTACATCAAACCGTACACAACAGTGTTGCTGACTTCTCTGAAGGCTCCCATGCCACCTCAGCTCTGGCTCGGCTGTGGATCTACGCGGCTGTATTTGTTTTGCTAATGAGCTGATGCTGACAGCCTCCTCAGAGTGTTATACACGTGCCTCCAGAATTAGGTTTCAGACACCTCATCACCACCTCAAGATGAGATTTGTAATTGTTCTCAAAGGTCTTCAATGCCTGTTGTTCTAGTGGTGAATCATGGAGTGCTCTTATAGCCTACTGATTGTTCTAATCATGCTTGTTGGAGTACATACTTATGCACAGCCAACCAAGCTGCAGTAATGCATTTAGGAGTGCATTGTAAAGGAGTGATGTGTGTCAAGCTAATTACTTCAGAAGGCATAAAGTGGCTTAGAGAAGAATGGCCCTTGGGTCAGAGAGAACAATATTCTTAGAAGTAAACCGCAAACATACCTCTCTGCTTTCTCAGGGTGCGGAGGAGGTGTGCCCCATGCCACACCTTTGTGAAAGGCGGTGTGGGTGAACAGCCAGCACGCCGTTCCCACCGCTGTCTTAAATGTATAACTCTAATGTACATGACGTCTTATGTAATCCTCACGCCTTGAATGAATGGATCTCCACACCCCCCTGCCACCCTGTCTCCCCCCACTTCCCCCTCCTCCATCCAGGCCCCTGAGGAGCAGGTCTCCATCAGGACAAAGGCTCTGTGACGGGGGCCACACCACCCTCTGCTCTCTCTCTCTCTCTCTCTCTCTCTCTGCCTCTGCGCTCCCTATCCCAGGGCCAGGCTGGGAACCTCTCCCTCTCTTTCTCACCCCCCTGAACCCCAGATCCACAGAAGGGGCTCCTATTTTGCCTGTTAGACCCCCCCCCCATTCACTCACCACTACCCTCCTCCTAATTGTTTCCTACCCTGCTTTGGCCCCATGCGGGACACCCTGTGAGGTCTGGGCACGTTTCCCAAACTGTTTCTGAAGGACTGAAGCTCAAGCGGAAAGGGAGCAGCAATAAGTCCTACATGACACACACACACACACACACACACACACACACAGGGAAGGCAACAAGTATCCATGCTTGACCATGCTCAAACCAACAAAAGCAAACAAGCAGAGGATGTGTAAAGACCAGTCTGGCAAGGGGTTACGGTATGCTATGGATCTCCGCTGGTGTAAATATGGATGGCCATCCATATGAATCCATACATATTTATATCAGCAGTTCAAAAGGAGACTAAGCTCCCAAATGACTAGGAGAATGAGAAGGATGCCAAGTCAATGAAATCAATTTTTAATAGATGATACACTTAATATATGGATAGTGGTAAATATTTAATATTATGAATTTACATTGTTCAGATGGCATCCGTTTTATTAGGTCCTATGTGAATTGCACCTTTGTCAACATTTGTTGAATGTGAATGTGCTTCTTGAATACATTTTCTTTTGCCTTTGGATGAGAGAAGAGACTGACAAACGGAAATCAGTGGGATTGTTATTACAGTCAAATGCATATACACATTGAGATGGGGCTAAGCTGATTATGAAGTGATCATAAACATTTTGTGAGTGTACTTGTACTGTGTGTGTGTGTGTGTGTGTGTGTAGAGAATCTCGAGCAGCAGCAGAATCCATCTTCCCTCCCATTATCTAGTCTCCTGGGGCATTCCTCTCCCAGTTTGAGCTGTCAAGCTGTGTGTGGACGTGGGGGCCTGAGAGCGCCGCCGTGTCTTTGGGCTCAGGGGGCTCTGTCTTGGTAATGAGCCCGGGGGAACAATGCCCTCCCTGGACACCCTGGCATGGCACAGGACACCCCCCTTGACCACAACAGAGATTTGGGGGCTGATTCGGCTGGACAGGGCAAGCAGAGCGGCATGTCCGAGAGCGGGAGAAAACAAACGAGGGGTCGCCGTGCTAACAGCCCATTTCTCTTGCTTTGGGCTCGGCAGAGAGGAGGTGGCAGACAATGGGATGAAAGGCTTCTCTGCAGCCATGTGAGTGGGAGGGCATGATGGCAGCACACTGTCACAGAGAGAATGCAAGGGTCCTTAAGGTGGGAGGCTCCCCCTCCCTCCTCTCACAAAGAGCCGTGCAGAACCCATTATCAAAACTGCGGTTGGACCCTCCCTGGTCCACACACACACACCCAGTCCCACGTCTACACACTAATATGCACCAATATTTATGCACTATTCATCTTTCACTTCCCAATATGCCCCCCCACACACACACACACACACACACACACACACACACACACACACACACAAACACACATACACACACACATAATCCCCATAGACTTCCACATGAAATGAAATCGGAAATGCTTAACCCTGTGACAACCCCGGCAAACTTCCTCCAGGTTAGGGCCTGGGAGGAGATGAGAGATGTCAAATCCCACTTGACATGGTGTCAGGGCGGCTGTGTTCAGACGCGCTCCCCTCCGAGGGAGGCTTTGTCACACACATTGTGCTCGTTCCATAATAAGGGAGAAGCACGGGTCCCTCACTGCTCTGGTTGAAACTGGCAGGCCATTGTTCTTCTTGTCTGTGACCAGCGCTTTGAAGTTTTTTATGTTTTTGAAGTTTTTTTTTGTTTTTTTTTTAGGCAGTCGTAGTGAGGACTCCGAGGCCTTCGGGCAGGACGTGCCTGTGAACGTTGTGATTTTCATCCTGTCATTTGGTTTTTCTCCTCACACATTTTTCTCATCCAGAAGAGAGAGGACGCACAGTGAGAGGAGTATAGGGTCTCGCTGAAAGCGAGTGCTTTGGGTTGGGGGGGGGGGGGGGGTGAGGGTATGTCGGCGGGGAATCAGATAGTGTTTGAAGCGAGCGTGGTCACATGAACCTGTAACTGAATATGAGCGACAGGGAAACCAACATGTGGCAGTGGAGCGATGATGAGCAAACCTCAAGCCCTCTCATCTGTGAATTCCAGCACGGGGTGTGTGTGTGTGTGTGTGTGTGGGGGGTTGGAGATGGAGCCCCCGTGCCAGTAAGCGAACCCGTCCCCATCTCTGGTCTCCAGCCAGAAACCCATCCTGCCCCAGCGCACTCTCAAACTCACAGCCCTAATGGGAAGCAGGCCTGTTGCTTTACGGCCACCACCTCCTGAAGTAAGCATTGTGTGGCGCAGCCCCAGTGATGTGGCTGGGCTGGGGGATCTCCGCAGGGGGAGAGAGTCCTCATGGCTTGCACATGCTTGGGCTCCGGCCAGCCCCGGCCACAGCAAAGAGCCACTGTTGTGGAGAGCGTGCTGCGTGGCAGCACCGGCCGCGGTGGTTTTGTGGTCTCCGGTGTTGATTCATCTCCCACCGCCCAGACCATTTCGCTGTCAAGGCAGGGGTCGGACAGAGGTGGTCTGCTGGTGCAGTTTTACTCTATATTTATAGGCACGTATTAAAAATCAATATAAACTGAAACAGAAGAGTCACTGGTAGCAAAACATATTGGAAAGTAGGAAAGTGAGAAAGGAACAAGCACTCCATTATAGCTGGGTTCGCAAAACTCATTTGGGTTCGTGTTGATGGGTCTTCTGGGCTGTGATGGTGTTAGAACACATGGTGCACACACTGTAGGGTCTCAGCATTTATTTGGACACACAGTCTTGCATTGGAACTCTACAGGGGAAAAGTCAAGAGGCCACTTCAATCCATCAGGATGTATGTCACAGCCCTCTCCTCCTAAACCCAGAGGCAGGACAACTGTTTTGTGTTTTACTTCAAGGGGGTTTGTAGGTCCACACAGCCTCGCTGGTCAAGCTCCCTTCTCCACTCTGGGCGTCTCCACATGTTGCACGGCCTCGAGAGATACATATTTCAGCTGTCGCGAGGTCACCCGGAATGCTTCGCCTGACTTCACTCCACTTCGGGAAGAGAAGGAAAAGGCGCTCTCTTTGCCCTCCGTCTCCGAGGTCCTCAGCTGGCGCCATGGAGACCTTTCGTTCCCGCCAGCCTGGCCGGCTGGCTCTGGTGCGTAGCGTAGCGCAGCGCAGCGTGGCGGTGAGCAGGAGCAGCGGTCGGTGGTCGGCACGTGGAGTCTGGGGCTGTGGCCCAGGAATGCGGGGCACGTGAGGACGGACGCTGAGGCTTCTCTCTGCTTTTTTCCCTTTTCCCTCCCCCAGGCTGGCCTGCAGACGCTGTGAGCATGTGTGCTTTTCTGTGTGTGTGTGTGTGTGTGTGTGTGTGTGTCTGTCTGATCTGATCCTACTGTTTTTCCCACTCACACAACAACTCTTTGTCATTAGTCTCTCTCTCTCTCTCTCTCTCTCTCCATCTCTCTCTCACACACACTCACCTCTCTCTCCTGTCCTTCTACAGACACTTTTTCACCTCGAAATTTCACCTCCTGTAGTCATCGGTCCTCCTCCTACAGTATGTGCATCTACAACTGTGCTTTCTCACTGCAGTGTGTGATACCTCCCTCTTCAATGCGTGCCCTGCACCACTGTCCCCATACCGGGTGCCCACCAGCCCCAGTGACTTCCTCTTCCATTTAATCTCCCTCTGGGAAAACAATCGCGCATTGATCAGCGTGGGCTCATTAGTGTAAATGTCGGATAGACAAATGGAATTTCCACTATCTCCTAGCTTCGCTAGGGGAGGCAAAGTCACTGCAACGGTCACAGTGCATTCCACAGTCTGCTTTCTGAGGTGTGGCCGAGGCGGAGGCTGTGGTGGTTGGCCTGCAGACACCAATGTCTGGAGGACCAACGCAGGACTGAGCTCCTCCCTCCAACTGTGACCTGCGGATCATGTGGCATAAGCTTCTTCTGGACACTTGGACATGGAATGGATGAAAGAAAGGCCAGAAAAGAAGAGAAAGAGAGAGACAAGGAAAGGGTTAAGTAAAAAAGGACCAGGAAGAAAGAGAAACAAAGAAAGAATAACATTGCAGAGAAAAACCAAGACAGAGATAGAAAAAGACACAGAAAATGAGGCCAAAAGAAACTGAAAAAAAACAGGAGAAAAAGAGAGAGAGACAGAGAGCGCACTTTTATTTTTAGGATGCTCTGGACTCTTCTCTAAACCACTTCACTTGGTCGGGCAGCTTGCCTGGAGAGGCTGCTTTCATTGTGCCGGCCGACCGCCGTCCACAGAGCTGCCATTTACCCCCTCACCCCCGCAGAGACGAGGCAGCCTTGGCCTGGTCCGCACCACACCGGCCCGCACCGCACCACACCGGCCCGCACCGCACCGGCCCGCACCGGCCCGCACCGCACCACACCGCACCACACCGCACTACACCGGCCCGGCCCGCACCGCACCACAGCGCACCACACCGCACTACACCGGCCCGCACCACACCACAGCGCAGCGCACCACACCATACCGGCCCACTGCACAGCCCGGTGCAGGGGCCCGATGATGAGGCGCAGCCCGCCTGCCACTCCCGGAGCCCAGTAAGAGGAAACAGCTGTATCGAGGCCACACTCCTAAAAATAAAGCGCCATGTTTAATTACGACCCCTCCAGGGCAAACCCCAAACCCCGGAAAAGAAGAAATGGGGAGACCTATTTAGGTTTGTAATAATAATACCGGATCCTGACTGAGACCTCATTTCTATCAGCGTTCATCAGCACAAATTGGAAATGGAGTCAGTTTGGAAGACGACCAGAGACATGACTATTGAGGAGAGCCATGCCTTTAATAGTATCCATGTCAAAGTTCATGCCTATTCCTGAAATTCCCTGAAATTCCAAACTCTGTTTGTCTCCCTTGACTTAG
>NC_063189.1:8788923-8846423 GCF_017589495.1 Alosa alosa
TAAGACCCCATAATCCCAAATGACTTCTCACATGCGAATAATAGACGTAAACAACATCGATGGCCCCATTTTTGTTGGCAGGCTGTGGAAACCACAAGGGAGCCACATGCCTTGCTATAATGTTTATATGCTCTTGGCATTTGCAGCTACAGTAGCTGCTTACTCTCCTCTGGGAGTAATGACCTTAATCATAGTGGGCTTTAAGTAGCATCGCATCAGCAGTAGAGATCCTGAGAAGGGCTATCTGATTACCCCCTCCCTACTTAATCAAACTGAGAGGGTGTTGTCTATGAGGAGCGGACTGAATACTGTTTAATGTTACCATCGAAGGGGCTCGTAGGATTGGTTGCCTTGACTCGGACTCGTGCTCCAGGCTGTTGTGTTGTGTGCGCCGTATCATAGGGTTCATCAGGGGAGGAGTCTGCCTGAAAGGGCCTTTTCCTCCTACGCCGCCATCGCCGTCCTGCAAATGTGCCAGTACTGCAACATACATAGAGAGAGGACTGCAGATAGCCATCAGTGACTGCAGCATGCCGCGCCTCCTGTAGGGTGGAGGTGAGAATGACCACTGTTGCGAGTGATGTAAGAGGCTGTGGTCCATCTGGACTTTGGATCAAAACCTCACGTCATAAGACCAGTTTCTTCCCAATGGCAGTCTCAAATGGTCTCATCAGTATTGCCCAATAACTTTGGACTATTATTTCAATGCACCGACAGTTGTTTAATACCTCATATTAATGCATTAATATTGTCATATTAATAACATTTGGACTGTTTGGACATTGTTAAGCTTCTTTTCACTCTTCTAATAATTGACTTTTAAACATATGTAGCAAATTTGATTACGATTATAAATATCTATGTTTGTTTTGCTCTAGTCGTGTCTTAGTCTTGACCCGACCATCTCTCTTTCACACTCCACACCATTCTGCACAGGCAGCATTCACTATATGGACTCAACAAACCACCCACTCCAGACTGTCCAGCATTTACTTATGTGTTATGAGTAAATATGCTGTTGATCCCTGTACTGGTACTGAACATGAGGCACACTTTCGAGACAATTGCTAGTAAATCATTTGGCTCTAATGTGGTTGAGAATTCCCCCCGATGCCTCGCACTCCACTGAAGACCCATTGTTCTCATCCACTGATCCACCCCAATCATGACAATTATTATTTAAAAAGAAAAAAAACTGAAGAAACAGAAAAGGCCCAGAGGTTTCTTCTGAGTCCCTGCTGAGTGTACAGTATTGCTGAACTCCAGATGAACCCCTCTATTTTTAATTCCCCAACTTTGACTTATTTATCAGGCAGACGTCTACACCCTTCCTGCACCAGCCAGCTCGCGCCCCTCCACTGAGGTCATGGCAGGACGTAGCAGCAGCATCTCTGTTGTGTCTGTGTGTGTGTGTGTGTGTGTGTGTGTGTATGTGTATGTGTTTGTCTATGGTGGGGGAGAGGGGAATGAATAAACAGCTAAACAACCACAGACCAGATGAGACAGCAGTCCCTCTCTCTCTGTCCCCCACACAGCTGGCCTCTCACCATGATTTAGGACAGGCCATAAAAAAGACCTGCAGTGATGCAACCAGGAGCCGAGGTCCAGGCTATAAAAGAAGACACTGAAGACATTGCCTATTGTGTAATTCAGAAATGGGAGGAAAATCAATACTACTAATAACTAATAAAACAAAAAATAACCTTATGTATCAGGCTGTTGGATGATTCTCATTCATCTGTCAGCAAGCCACACTGATAGGGAATAAAATTGTCTTTTCTTTTAAGCTAGGTCCATTGCCCTGCTGCGGGGCAGTAACAAGAGGTTGAAGTGTTCCCTCATTCCGTGATAAAGCAGCCGGGGTGACCAGGGCAATGCTGGGTTAGAGCCGTCCCCGTGGTTACAGCTTGCTCTGTCAGAGGTCATGCTGTGCCCGTGTCAGACCCCATTACACCCAACGGGGCCCAGTTATCTTTTCATAAAGGGTCAATTAGACAGGACACCTACCATTGGGTTAACCAGCAGAAGACGCTCAATGACCCACAATTTATGTGAGCGTCTGTTTACGGGGCTGAGAGAGTGGGTGTGGGTGGAGTGTATGTGTGTGCTGTGCCTGTATGTACAGAGAGTGTGTGTGTGTGAATAGAAAGGAGGTGCTAGCCCTGGAAATAGGCTGTGTTTATAATCTATAAATGGACATAGCATTTTGTGAAAAAATTACTAAATACCAACCCCTCCTTTCAAAGATCAGTGACCTAGGCTATGCATGTAAGTTTGTGGCATTGATATTTGGCAGCTTGGGACATGTCCACAAACTGACTGTGAATGGACTAAGACTGACTATCAAAAGGAAAGTCTAAACAACTGGCAAAATTCTGCTCCATATCAGCTGTGATAGGCAGTCTTGCTGTGTGGCATAGGCGATGCTTTATGTACATTTGAATGTAAAAGCTATATCACCTCTGAGAAAATTTTGAATCCTTTCTGTAAGAAATGTGTGTGTGTCTGTATGTGTCGGGGGAGCTGCATTTGGTGTGTGTGTTTGTGAGCATGTGTGCGTGTGTTTGTGTGTGTGTGTCTGAGATGGGTGGGGTTGTATGTGGGCGGTTAGAGACACACAATGCCTCGCCAGGCCCCCCTTTAGACTCTGAAGAGGTCTCTTAACCTCGGCTGTGGATCTGGGATGGATTTACTGGAGAAGTCAATTGGGGCAGATTTCTTTATTTATAAACCTCTTCAGAAGCCAGATCTGTGGTGAGAGGGCATCGGCCAAGTGACGGGAGGCTGTTTCCTGGTGTGGTTTCTCTCTGGGTAATCTGTGCTGCCGTGCAGCGGATACTGCACCACCGTGTGTTCCATCTCACTTATCTTCCTCGTGAAGCGATGACCATGTGTGTGTGTGAGCGTGCGTGCATGCCGGTGTGTGTGTGTGTGTGTGTGTGTGTGTGTGTGTGTGTGTGCGTGCGTGTGTGTGTGTGTGTGTGTGTGTGTGTGTGTGTGTTGAGTAATCAGAGAGCAATGCCCCTGTAAAAGGAATGACAATACACTGAGGTTGTGACCCATTTGATGTCGTAAACGCCGCTCTCAGCGGCGAGGCTGGGAGCCATTATGGGCACAGGCTGGAGGCTGGGCCGCCAGAGGCCTCCGACCGCAGGCGGGTGAGGGGATCACACATGTGGCACGCAGCGCAGCACAGCACAGCACAGCACACACAGAGATGACAGGCCGCCGCAGGAACCCTACACTAAGGCAGGGCCTTAGTCACACACACAAACACAGACACATACACACACACACACACACACACACACACACACACACACACACACACACACACACACACACACACACACACAGTGAGTAATCACTGCTAGTCTGTAATCTTGCTTCTTAAATGTATGCATGTGATATGTGGATTTGCACAAAAACACAAATAATGGTTCTGGCGAAGTGATTATGTGTTTATAATTGATGTCATTATGGAGGTGACCAGGGTAGGAATTTCACCGGCCACCACGGCCATGGCAGACGTTGCCCCTTGCGTTGGCCGTGATGTCCCTTTGAAAATCAGAGGTTTACAGGGAACGGTAGCCTTGGTGCCCCCTTCTTTCAATATTCTGCTTTGCGTCCTACTAATAGCGATTTTTATTTAGCCTATGGCCTGTCAAAATAATCTTAGCATTCACAGCGCAAATTAATGTAGTCTTTTACGCAGTGTTGAAAGTGACAGCACAAGAAAGAAAGTGCGTCCAAATTCACCCATTCTTTTCAGTTGAACTACTCGCGAGGTAGCCTACTCATCACACAGGCATCACAAGTATCACATGAAAGAGCTTTTTCTCAACTTTTAAACGATGCGCTAATGGCTGTGGTGAACGGTTCGTGAGAAAAGTAAATGATATAATTCAATTTAATCATAAATTCTACTGAAGGTTTTGCATCCATCTCCATACCCATTCATCTCGTTGTAATACTTCATGAACCCTTCGTTTAACACATGACAAACCATACAGTATATCAGAATAAACAGCAGACCTTACCGAACACAAAGGTATAAAGCCCCCTATACAGTTAGCCGTTCCAGAGTTATCCGGTTTTGAATTTGCAGCAAATTTCGACATGCATGGATGTCTCCAAATTTGGGCTTTAAGTTTTACAATGTGTTTAAATTGTTCCACATGATTGGGCCAAATACAAAATAAATGTTACAAATATCGCCTAGATAGCATAGATAAATCAGAGGACAGTTGACTAAGAGTTTGTGAAAGTAGCCTGAATGATCACAAAATGCTAAGCATGCACCTATAGGCTATTTGAGTTTCTTAAAGCTGAGCCGTGCTTAAATTGTTCAACAGCCTACATGATTTCATAACAGGCCAAATATAAAATAAATGTTAAATATAGCCTAGATATCTGTAAATATTAGATGATCAGATGATTTACAGTTCGATGTAATATGTCATGTTTCATGTTTTTGTAATGTTTCATACAGCGATGCAGGTCTACTGCAGTGAATAGGCTAAATACTACTTTGATCATTTTTATGGGCAGCACTGGTTAGCACTCTGGACTTGTAACCGGAGGGGATGCCGGTTCGAGCCCCGACCAGTGGGCCGCGGCTGAAGTGGCCTTGAGCAAGGCAGCTCACTGCGCCGGGATTAGTGTGTGCTTCACCTCACTGTGTGTTCACTGTGTGCTGTTTGTGTTTCACTAATTCACCGATTGGGTTAAATGCAGAGACCAAATTTGTGACTAAGGAAAATCAATACTACTAATAACTAATAAAACAAAAAATAACCTTATGTATCAGGCTGTTGGATGATTCTCATTCATCTGTCAGCAAGCCACACTGATAGGGAATAAAATTGTCTTTTCTTTTAAGCTAGGTCCATTGCCCTGCTGCGGGGCAGTAACGAGAGGTTGAAGTGTTCCCTCATTGTGGCACCAAACATAGAGCTATTCTTGATGCCATATTTTAAAACTATCTATATATATAGCCTACTACTGTATAGTTATCTTTGGCCTTGGTGCCCTGACATGTGGCCTTTGTGCCCCCCACCAAATATGCCCAACTGAAGGCCAAGTGGCCTTGCCCCCAGAATGGTGAAATTCCAAGCCTGGAGGTGACTCATTTGAAGCACCAGCGTTTGCTCCAGAATGTTGGGTTGGGTTGGGTGCTACAGAGAGCTCTCTCTAAGAGACAGGGCAGTTGATCTTTTAGGAGCATTTAGTCTCAAAACACTACTTGTCCAATCTGAGAGGACGAAAGGCTTCCACAAGAAATGCCTGAACACTCTCCTTCAAATGGCAGGACCAGCTGTTAGCCACATCAACATCACTGGTTTGACACCCGGGAGGCAGAAACATGTAACATGCAGAAACATGTAACATGCTGCCTCATAAGTATTGAATGATTTCTGAAAGAAAACCTTGTATCAGAAGTGTGAAGGTGTCTCCTCTTCATGTTAAGTTTGCCTTTAGGAATACACTCGTCACCTGTCAGGGCTACATGCAGGTGAGAGCACCCTCCATCCACCCCTTCCGAGAATGCCGCCGCTGGATGGTATCGCACCAATGCCCTGCGGTTTCCTATCTGCAGACAAAGTCAAAGTCAAAGTCAAAGTCAGCTTTATTGTCAATTTCTTCACATGTTCCAGACATACAAAGAGATCGAAATTACGTTTCTCACTATCCCACGGTGAAGACAAGACATATTTGACCAATTTTAAGTCCACAGACAAACATAACATTCAAGTAAACAAAAAAGTAAGTAAATAAGTAAATAAGAGGGCACATATAATAATAATGAAAAAATAAGAGCAGCAAAATTTTGTTGACATTGTGCATAGACAGTCAATAAAAATACTAGTGCAAATACTGTAAAATACTATAAAATACTGTTTGACCTAAGTAATGAAGAAAGTGGCATAGTGGTGCAAGTTATGTAAGAGCAGCAGAAGTGTTGTGTTTTCAGGACAACAACACCAAGTTGTAAAGTGTACAAGTGTGCAAGTGTTCAAGTGTGCAGGTGGAGTAGTGCAGGCGGCCATTGTGGGTCCAATGTCCAGGATGTTATGTAGCTGAGGGTGGAGGGGGGAGAGGAGGGAGAGAGTTCAGCATCCTTACAGCTTGGTGTATGAAGCTGTTAGTGAGTCTGGTAGTCGGGGAGCGCAGGCTTCTGTACCTCTTCCCAGAGGGCAGTAGATCAAACAGATTGTGAGGGGTGACTTGCATCACTCACAATTTTGGTCGCCTTCGGCGGGGTGTGAGGTGGGTGGTGTAAATGTCCTTCAGGGGGGGAGTGAAGCACCAATGATCCTTCCAGCTGTGTTCACTATGCTGCAGGGCTTTCCTGTTGTATTCAGTGCAGCTTCCCACACAGCGATACAGCTGGAGAGGATGCTCTCAATGGTGCCTCGGTAGAATGTGGTCATGATGGCTGGTGGAGCACTTGCTCGCCTGAGTTTTCGGAGTACACAGGCGCTGAGCTCTCTTCGCCAGTGATGCAGTGTTGGTGGTCCAGGAGAGGTCTTCACTGATGTGCACCCCAGGAATTTGGTGCTGCTCGCCTCTCCACCACAGCACCGTCGATGGTCAGTGGCAGGTGTTGGGTGTGACCTCTCGAAGTCAACAACAATCTCTTTGGTCTTGCTGACGCTCAGCAGGAGGTTGTTGTCCCTGCACCACGTGGGTCAGATGGTCGACCTCCAACCTGTATTGAGTCTCGTCGCCCTTGGTGATGAGACCCACCAGAGTTGTGTCGCCAGCAAATTTCACTATGTGATTGTTGCTGTAGGTTGCAGTGCAGTCATGCGTCAGCAGGGTGAAGAGCAGCCACTGAGCACGCAGCCTTGGGGGGCCCTGTGCCAGTGTGATGCTGCTTGAGGTATTGTTGCCAACACGCATTACTTGGGGCCTCTGACAGAGGAAGTCCAGTAGCCAGTTGCAGAGGTAGGTACTGAGTCCCAGTTTGTCAAGTTTGCAGATGAGTTGTTGTGGTATTATGGTGTTGAATGCAGAACTGAAGTCTATAAACAGCAATCTCACATATGAGTCTTTTTTCCAGGTGGGTGAGGGCTGGGTGGAGGGCAGAGCAGATTGCATCCTCTGTAGACCGCTTGGTTCGGTATGCAAACTGGAAGGGGTCCAGGGTGGGGGGAGAATGGCTTTGATATGTGACATGACAAGCCGCTCAAAGCACTTCATGATGATGGGTGTCAGTGCCACAGGGCGGTAGTCATTGAAGCAGGATGGAGCAGTTTTCTTCGGCACAGGTATGATGGTGGCAGCTTTGAAACATGATGGGGACGATGGCTTGCTTCAGGGAAGTGTTAAAGATGTCTGTGAAGACATCCTTAAGCTCCCCCTGGCGCAGTCCTTCAGCGCACGACCTGGGATGTTGTCTGGACCTGTTGCCTTATGGTGTTGATAGCAGCAAGTGTCCTCTTCACGCTTGTCGGGCAGAGAGGCACAGGGCTGCTCATGTAGAGGGGATGGGTCTTCTGTGGGCAGGTGCTGCTTTTGTGCTTCAAAGCCGGAAAGCAAAGAAGCGGTTCAGGTTGTTGAGCAGAGGGATGTTGCTCACAGCTCTGTGGCGCCGGGCTTGTAGTCCGTGAGGGCCTGAATGCCCTGCCATAGGCTTCTGTGAGTTCCTGCTGTCTTTGAAGTGGGTGGTTATCTTGTGAGTGTATTCCTTTTTGCTTCCTTGATGCCACGGGACAGGTTGGCTCTCCTCGCTGTTTTCATGCCAGCTTCATCCCCAGCTCTGTAGGCTTTGTCTCTGGCCCTCAGCAGCCTGAGGACATCCCCTGTCAGCCATGGCTTCCAGTTAGCCCGAAAGTGATGATGTCTTTTGTGTGGGTCACATCATCGATGCACTTGGTGATGTAAGAGGTTACAGTGTCTGTATACTCCTCTATGTCTGTCCGGTTGTTGTAAGTGGCTGCCTGTTTGAACATTTCCCAGTCTGTTGTGTCAAAGCAGTCTTGAAGAGCATCGAGGCTCCCTCAGGCCACACTTTTACCTGCTTACTTAACCGTTTGTTCGCTTTTACCCTTGTCTGTATGCGGGCATTAGCATAACAGTGATATGGTCTGAAAGTCCAATGTGGGGGAGGGGGTGGCTTTGTATGCCCTTTGTGTGTAGTGTAGACCAGGTCCAGGATGTTATCTCCTCTTGTTGGAAAATCAACATGCTGGTGTAGCTTTGGAAGTACAGTTTTTAGATCAGCATGGTTAAAATCTCCAGTGAAGATGGTGAAACCGCCTGGGTGTGCCGCCTGTTGTTCACTGACAGCCTGGTACAGTTCACTAAGAGCCGCGTTCTTATCGCTGTTGTTGTTGGTAGGCGGATGTATACTGCGACTAGCAGAATCGCAGTAATTTCCCTTGGCAGGTAAAAGGTCGGCACTTTATGATCATAAACTCTGCCAGTGGTGAGCAGTGTTTGCATACTACTACAGTGTCCCGGCACCATTAGGCCACGGATGTAAACACAGATTCCTCCTCCTCGTGATTTACCTCCCTTTAACTTGTTTATTTAAACAACTTGTTTATTTAAAGGCTTCCTTTTAACAGAGCGTTTAGGGACCCTTAAAATAAACATCCTTTCATTATTGGCCTAAAAACTTTCAAGGGCTGCAAAGACAATGATGTCTGGGGCACGGGCAGACTTTCGATTTCCTACCACCTGTGACTCCATTGTGCTAAAGGACTGTTCAAAAGTCCCGGCGTGGGACTTGAGTGACAGTTTGACTCGGCTCTGACCTATTGAACCACAGGAGAGTGTGACACTGTCGCTGTTCCACAGCCCGCTAGTGTCAGAAAGAGCTGATAGAACGAACTTGACAGTGGCTGATAAGCACTCAGAGAGCACTAGCCGGCAGTGTACACAGGAAGCAGTCCTGGCAGATGTGCTTTGTTCTTTGTGTACCTAAGATGCTGGCCGTGCTTTATCGCCAAGATATATGAGTGATTTCCTGCTCTCTCTTGGCACACGTCCAGAGGGAGATGTTATCAGCCAGGCCTGGCATGGGGACAACACTTATTGAGGAAGGAACTTCCTTATATGGGCTCGGAGTAATGTGTCGCAGCGCCACTTTGTTCCGGGTCTGGATACCAGGCAGGGAGGTCTGTTGGGCTGCTGGCCAGGGTACAGTAACTCGCTGGCCCCACTGTAAAACCACTTCCCCCACTCAGCACTTCTCATGTTCACCCAGGGCCCGACCACCTGCCAAATGGACTTTTACAATTCATAATGAAATATATTCCCTATAACAGCAGCCCTCATTAATCAGCAGCCTTCGTTAATCTGGAGATTAAATTCAGAGCAATATTGAACAGAGCAATATATTCTTTATAACTCTTAGAATTGAGACCTGCTGTAACAGCTGTTTTGGGTTGCCAGGTTTTAGCTTATGACAAAACCGTTGAAATTTGAAACTAAGTGATCGTGTATGTGTAGGGTGTATTTCATGCATAATCTGGCAACTTGAGAGATGTCAGACTAATAGCTGTAAATGTCTATATTCATTGATTCAAGTTCATACAAGCATATTTACCTGGCTATAATATTTCAGGGGTTGCTTTGTCATGCTTGACATTAGGTTAAACATTGTACTGAACTCCAGTCAGTGTCTTGGCTGGCATTCAGTATGGAAGTACTTGGCCTATTCGTGTGGTAGAGAGGGAGCTAGCTTAGCTGCTTTAGGGCACCACGCCCTGTCTCAAAGTCAAAGCTACTAACCTAGTCTTTAATGTCCACTTTACTAATCATAAATAAATTTGCTCTTCCCCTTGTTAAAAAAAATGTGTAGAGAAGGATGTGTGACATTAATTCATTTTTGCCCAGGAGAAGCATGCGAAATAAGGACAGATTTCAGCTGCTGGTATATGAGCTCTTCTAGATACTGCACCTTCTCCATGTCTGTTACAGTAGATGCTGCTGCTGGTATATGAGCTCTTCTAGATACTGCACCTTCTCCATGTCTGTTACAGTAGATGTCAGAGCGGAACGTGCGCTGATGCACAGCCAACTCAGCCCTGGCTTTACCACAGCACGTCACAGAACCAGCCACAGGAGCCACCACATGGGCACAGAGAGAGAGGGAGAGAGAGAGAGATAGAGAGGGAGAGGGAGAGAGAGAGGGAGAGAATGAGAGAGATTTCTCAGTAAAACCTCAATAAACAACCTGTATCTATTGTCTGCACTACTGCATGTCTGTCTGTTCTCCACCTCAACCCCCCCCTGCTCTCTCTCTCTCTCTCTCTCTTGTTCTCTCTCTCTTTCTTGCTCACTCTCTCTTGCTCACTCTGTCTATCGACTCTTAAATGGAAAGGTGGGGTGCTAGGGCGTGCACCCCCCAACTCCTCATTGTCAGGTTCGGTCTGTCATCTTATCTGCTTTGAAGCAGAGGCACACTGCTGCTTCACCTCCTCCTTGCTCCAGACACACAATCCCTGTCGGTGCTCCGTGCTTTTGGGAAGGGCCGGATTTCTTTTTCCAGCTGTTATCTGCGCTCACAGCCATGTGAAGCCGAGCCTGCAGGATAATGCCAGCGTGCCATGGCAGGGAAACCTGAAACTGGGTCACGGGGATATGCCAAGCAGCTGGAACAGCAGCCAGGGGGCACAGCAACACGGGGTGTCAGTCTCGCAGACGCGTGCATGCACAAACACACACACACACACACACACACACATGCTCATGCACAACACACACATCCTGTTCATCTGAAGGCCCCTCCCTAAACACATTTCACCGAAGGGGAAGAATTATCCAGACACACCACATATCAGTGTAGCAACTAGCAACCTCACACCTCTTGCTATGTCTACAGACACACACACCCACACACACAAATGCCTCAGAACTGCCTACTCCTTTATTGTATGCTGGATAATACAGATGGTTCCAGTTCTCTGTTCTTTTTTACAGTGAGTATAATTGACCCACTCATGCACTACTCTTGAGCCCTGCTCATTGTACCACATTACAGGGCTGCTCTCTGTGTACATTAGCTGTTTTCACTGTGTGTGCCCGGTTCAGCACAATACCCATTTAGTCCATGTGTGGGCCTACCTCCACTGTGCTGCAGTAGCAATAAGTCAGATGATACCCATAATGCCTGTCACTCCTCTGCTTGTGTTTGTCTGTGTGTGTGTGCGCGCGTGTTTGATGTCTGACAGAGTGTGTACAGTATGTGTCCATGTTGGCGTGTGTCTGCTTGCATGGCTGAGCCTTGGTGTGACATTATACTGTATGAGTGCATGAGTACTTTGTTGGTGGTTGTAAATAACAGTGTGTTTGCACTGCATGTGTGTGTGTGCACACAATCATTTGTGTATGTGTGTGTTTGTGTGTGTGTGTGTGTGTGTGTGTGTGTGTGTGTGTGTGTGTGTGTGTGTGTGAAAGAGAGTGTGAGTGTGTGTGTGTGTGTGAAAGAGAGAGAGTGTGAGTGTGTGTGTGTGTGCCTTTAATTGCCTGCCTGTGTACTTGTGCATCCAATGAAGACTGACTTCTTGGGCAGACAAGCTGTCTGAAAGGTCACCTGAGGCTGACCAGTAGCGTCTGGTGTGCTCTCTCTCTCTCCCTCTCTCCCCAGCTCGCCCATCCCTCACCAGAGCGTCTGTCTCTAGCCCCAGCTCATTACGAGATGAGGCTGGCTTACCCCTCAAGTCCCCTATTCACAGCAGGCCCTCTTTGGGGGCCGTGCCACCACACTCTGCCCTGCCTCCACCCATTCCATTCCAAGTCTATTACCATCTTGTCAGAGTTGCCAGCTTAAATGAGTGAATAATTAAGTAAATGAGTGAATAATTAAGTAAATGAGTGAGGCATTTTGATCAGTGGCAAATGTGCTTGAGGAGGAGACTATTGTGAAGAATGTTGCATGATGCTACAAAAAAAATTTTTTTTGTTTTTATTTCTGACCTCATGGGAAAGCTACGGTGCTACTGTATGCTGCAGCTATGAATTGGAGAGAATGCAAAGAGAATAGGGTGTCCCGTTTCAAAGGGGCATCATGTCATTTCTACAAGTGGGAAAAAAAGAGTAGTTTATTAGCCCTAGGATGAGACCTGTTAGGCTCTCTCTTTGTCTCTGTCTCTCTCTCTCTCTCTCTATGTCTCTCTCTCTCTCTCTTTGTCTCTCTCTCTCTTTCTCTCTCTCTGTCTCTCCCTCACTCTCTGTCTGTGTCTTGCCGGCTGTAGTGTGGGCAGTCTGTGGACAGCTGTCTGTTCTGCTCTGAGTGTAAAGGGTAAACAGTGAGTAGCAGATTACCTTAATGCCCCGTAAGCCCGTGGTTACATAACCCCTCTGCTCTCATCCTTTGTTTTGATTTGGGCGTCCCCACGTTGCCTGTATGCGTGTGCCTGAGTGGTTTCTAAGCGTGAAATAATCTTAAAGCCATTGTCCGTCAGCCTCTGTCAGCTTTTTGCTACCTCAGTAAAGTTAGTTTGATGCTCGACATTCATTTTACATTCAAAATGCAAACAACTGTGCAGCATGGAGACTGACATCCCTCTTGTAGTAAACAACAAGGCTTGTTTTTTAACACCTACTTTTTGGTTGATTTTCAAATGTACCTCTGCCATGACTTTTTAGTATTTCTTTCAAAATACAGAATCTATTACGCTCTTTGACCAGTTGACCCCACGACATTGAAACAATTGTGTGCGTATGTGTTACTGACAATAACTTGTCTGCAAAAGTTGTCTGCTCTGTTCAACACTCCCTTATCTGGATATGTAAGCCAATGACTGGTGACTTCGTCCACAGAGAGCAGAGGCTGAGTTGACCTAAACCCAGTGGTGCACAGAGAGAGAGGGAGGGGGGGGGCTTCGGACTTGTAACCGGAGGGTTGCCGGTTCGAACCCTGACCAGTAAGAATGGCTGTGAGAAGTCAAGTCAAGTCAGTTTTATTTAGTATAGCGCATTTAACATGCACAAAGTGCAACCCAAAGCGCTCCACGTACAAGACATTGACAAAAGACAATAAGACAAAAAATGCCAGACGGAGCAGCGTAGTCGCCAGCGTTGACACCACATTTAAAAAATAACAAACACAAAAGATGCCGGACGGAGCGGCGTAGTCGCCAGCGTTCCCGTGACACTAAGACATACAAGACAGACAACACAGCAAATTGAAAATAAATAAATAAAATAATAATATTCATGTTAAAATTAGTCCAATTTCCAACCGGCTGAAAAAGTCCAAGGGCAATGATGACCCGCGTGAAACTGCCAATGCAAGACCAACAAAGTTCTTTCACTGACCAACTCAAAGAATTTACTGGCAGTCTGGAGAGCAGAGCACCAGAAGAACAACAGTCTGAAGTCATGATGGGCGATCTTCCTGCTGATCAGCAGCTCGGTGGCTTTAGTAAGGACCGTTTGTTGCTTCATGGCTCCCGACGTTGCTTCATGGCTCCCGACGTCGCCATCAGAGCTCCCCACGTCAGCACTCAATCCAGACTGCAGGCACCCAGCGTCAAAGGCTATATACGTTAACGTTATTGCAGCTCGCAGGTCAGCCGCAGCTCGGTGGTCGTGGCAGCTGCAGATCTCTCGCAGAGTAGGCCC
Source organism: Alosa alosa (assembly GCF_017589495.1). Taxonomy (NCBI): domain Eukaryota; kingdom Metazoa; phylum Chordata; class Actinopteri; order Clupeiformes; family Clupeidae; genus Alosa; species Alosa alosa. The sequence continues at coordinate 8,802,505 of NC_063189.1, forward strand.
ATTGCCCTGAGCAATCTTTCCGTCCAGACGAGTCCAGACAGAGGATGTGCAGCGTCAGATGGAAGAGGGACGGCTAGTCAAGGCAAGCTCATCAGCCAAGTAGAATAGAAACTAACGTTACCGTTAGTTATCAGCCAGAAAAAAAGGACCAAGAATAACACAAAACTATCGAAAATAACGTAAATAAAAGTTGAAAACATTTGACTTGACAAATAAATACAAAAAAAAATACAGAACATTACATAAAATTACGAACATTACATAAAAACAAACAAAAACATGATGCCAGACGGAGCGGCGTGTCTCGCCAGCGTCCCCGTAACCTAGCAACCTAGCAAAGTGTCTTTGAGCAAGGGGCCTAACCCCTCACTGCTCCCCGAGCGCCGCTGTAGCAGGCAGCTCACTACGTCAGGATTAGTGTGCTTCCCCTCACTGTGTGTTCACTGTGTGCTGAGTGTGTTTCACTAATTCACGGATTGGGATAAATGCAGAGACCAAATTTCCCTCACGGGATCAAACGAGTATATATACTTACACATACAATCAGCAGCACCACAAATCCAATCACACAGTGGTCAATAACCACTGAGATCAGCAGGAAGGGATGGGGGTTGGAATAATTGCTTTCTAGTCTCTAGTCCTCCACCCCCCCCCCATAGAATGCTTTAGATTAGGAACACAGACACAATCTCTCCTAGCTGGTATAACCAGATCAGTTCATATTGTGAATAGGGGCGGGGCACGCTTCTTTGGGAATTGTTTCCAGGGCTGAGCCTGGCTAGCTCTCAGTCCTCACACATCGATGCACCGTGCAATCTGAAGTCGTCCAGGCAGAGATGGAGCTTTAGGATACTGCCCCCACCCCCAGCTCCCTGCAGACTGTGGCGGTTGCAAAGGCGGTGTGGCTTTCATGTGAGCGGTTGCTCGTAATGCGCGCCGTGACACCTGTCGCTTTCACAAGCATGTCTCAGAATGAGCACCATTCCAGGAATCCCTCAGAGTGAGAGGAAAGTGGACCCTCCAGGGTTGTGTGTGTGTGTGTGTGTGTGTGTGTGTGTGTGTGTGTGTGGGAGGGGGGGTGGAGTGGCAGGGGTTTAGACAAGGTCCTCCGCCTACTCAAGGGAAATAAGGTACAGCCAATCAGTCAAGGGTAATGAAGCTCTAGGACCGTGATCTTATCACACACTCTCTCCTGGGTCCTCCGAGGTTGTCCAGATCAGGTTACAGTAGGTCTGTCTTTTAAACACACACACACACACACACACACACACACACACATGGACACATACTGTACATACACTCACATTTACAGAGATGCATTACAAACAATTCATATATGTGCCAGCTATACACATATTTAGCATGCAGCCATTTTAACACAAACGTGCACAAATAGATGCAGGTTCAGTTGGCCTTTGGCTTCAACAACTCTTTGATGGGGCCGATGTGTGTGTGTGTGTGTGTGTGTGTGTGTGTGTGTGTGAGGGAGGTTAGACTGTACATTGTGCAACCCTGAACTGTGGGCTTTATTGTGTTAATGATTACATACTACAGTGAGGACGTAGTAATGGTGAAAGTAAAACCCAGCCAATTTAACTTTATCATCTGTCTCAGTAAAAAATATACCAGGCCTGAGTGTGGGAACGAAGGGTCTGAAGATAATTGGCTCGGCCGTGGTATGGAACATGAGGGAGCGAGTAGGAGTGAACAGACTAAGAGCCAGGGCTGAATAAACAGTGACACACACCGCTGGTATGGTCACAGGAACCGATTACTCACAAAGAAACCCTTTTCCCTGAACTTCACTCATTCCAGAGTCAAAAATGAAAGTGGACCATATAAGACCATCCTGGTTACTGGGTGGAGGTCAGTGGTCCAGCTAGGCTTCCCTGAAAGAGCTGTGTCCAACAACAACACCACCAAGACCATGGGTCTGACTCCCAGCAGTCACATTATAGGTCCAGTTCCCTGCACTCAGCTGACTCACCGACACCAGCCACAGTGGCCCCATGGAGGAAGAAGGCTCTTTTAACCCTTAAAGGTGTAGGTTTTTGAACGTTCTAAGTTCCGCAACAATTGAAGGTTCTAAAATTCTATGTTGAATTCAATGAACCCGGATATTCTTTAGAACGTTCATTTCTCAACATTCCCATAACCTTTAAGGGTTAAATGAGCAGTTCCCCTGCCATTCCTTTTCACTTGCTGAGCGTGCTCCAGGTAAACCCACGGCCTCCCCACTCTTTCAACTGCTGCAAGTGTTTCTCTTTTTCTTTTCATTTTCACGATTAGGAATAATATGGATTGTTGTGTCGGACAAATGCGTCATCTTAGTGAGTAAATGTAAATGATAGTCCGTAAAGGGTGATGGCCTATAGGAAGCGGTGGCTGATGACCATATTAGGCGGAAAGGGAGATAATGGCTCTGGCCCAAATGGTGCTTAGTGCTGGCATCAGCAAACAAGACCAACACTTCTCCTTTACAAAGAGCATGGAATCATTGGAATAAACCAATAAAGTGAAATGTTCTCTGATGAGTATCCTTAAGTAATTATAATAAGACAGTTGCACAGAGCTGAATTTGTGGTTGTCTCAAATCTCATATGATCGTCTTCACTTCCGATTTATAAAGGGTGTAACCAGCAGTGAAATACTGGTGCATAAAACTCTCACCAAATATTGTTGAAAGTACAGCAAACACATCTTTCTTGCAAACAAAGGCTTATCAGCGCAGCCATTGGTTGTGCTGAACAGCGCTGCTGTAGGCTACTCCTCTGTCTGTGATCATACAAAGCCCACCCCATACCAGATAAACAGTTGTGATTGGTTCCTGGGTTTCTGGTGATTTCGAAATCAGCAAATACACTAATCAGTTTGTCTGGGTTCACCCGGGCTAGGTTTACTCTAATATCACAAAGCATTTGCCCTCATAGAGATGTCGAAGAAAGATGACAAGACAAATCCATCCTGCTCTAAGCGGTGTATGAAGATTCGTGATTCATGTGCTGTTGCAGCAGACACTAACTTATGGCCTGGAAACTTGAGAGCTTTATTGTTCTTGCGGTGCTTTCATCTTGAGATAAGTTTCATCTTTGCTCTTTGAAGATATGTCCTTAATTGTTGCCCGCACCCACCATTCACTTACATGATGGTTTCCAATTCATTTTGCAATGACTGCAGGGATGGTGTTCACGTTATCATCATATGAGATTTGGATTTATACAGCTAAGTAATGGAGAATCCAGTCCAGTGTCATCTTGTAATCTGAGAAGACAAACAAATCAACAAATAGGCAGTTTAAATGGAATCTCAAACAAAACAAAAAAACACATTAAACATGCTTTTTTTCCACCTCCTTTTTCTAAAATTCAACACCTCCAAAATTACTACATTTTAATGTTACCATAGCATGTCCTCCAGGATAAACATGTCAGCCATATTGAATTCTGGACTTTGTATTCAGACGGTGTCAGAGAAGGCTGATGTCTGACTCTAGGGTCGTGACCCCAGGCATTTTAATCTTGCCTCCGGTGATCCCTGACCCTAATCTGTGGGTTGGGAACACAAGGGGTCAGGGGGAGGGTTTGGGGTGCAGACATCCCATAATAATAATCCACATATTCAATTACATGCCTCTCTCAGACAGCTTTGGTAGAACAGGCTCTGATTACAGTAGCACATGCTTCTGGAGACTTCACGGTGCATACTTCAGAACAATAACATATTTAGGCTGTGCCACCGCTTAGGCGTAATGAAGCTGCCGTTCAATTAAAAGGTACACAAATGCGTGATTGACTGTGGGCGATAAGTATGTCTCTCCCAGGGCGAACATCTGGAGCCTCTGAATGTGATTACTGGCTCAGTCAGTCAGCAGTGTCTGATTATGGCCGAGGGGAGTTGGTGATTGCGACGAGTGGCTTGAGTCAGCCATCTTCACCGTGGTAGATCCACAATGTGTGGTCTGCTCTAACCCATCATATCTCAGGCTGATATACTCGGGACATGCGCAAGCAGCCACGAGTGGGCTGTAACCGCACCGTAAACTGTAAATAAACATTCTCCAGCGCTCCCGCTGGTGTAGAGTGTGACCCTGAGGATATGTGGATGGACGCGATGAGGCCCTCAAGATCACCAGATAGATTACTGTAAGCGAAGGCAAGAAGAGTCTTAGCGAATAGCAAATCAATGTCCTTGATGGTGATAATAATAATAATAATAATAATAATAATAATAATAATAATAATAATACTTATATAATCATAGTGGAGGATGACCCCATTAGGTGATGCTGAGGAATGGTCTTAACCCTAGTCCCCATCCCCTCCCCTGGCACCTTCCCAGTCCAGCTCAGTAAGTCAAACCAAAGAATATGATATGATTCTGCTCATGTTACACAGAACCAGAGGTCTCCCATTGATCTGTTCCTCTTCAAAGGTCAGCTCAGATTTCAAATGGAGAGCTTAAACCGGATCCCGGCCTCAAAGAGCTGTTAACACAATTAATGATAATTGTTACTTGAAGAATTTGTAATTGAGATTCTAATGTTCAAGGGCTTGTGAGTGGTGTGCTGTGTTTCATGTGAGGCATGGTTGTCCACCTCTCCCAGTCTCTGGTCATGCTCTGAAGGTGCTGTTACACGAGTGAGGGTGAACACTTACATACATACAGTATGCACAGACATTTAAACACATCTAAAGACACGCTCACAAGCATTCACACTGTGAATAAAGCTACTCATACAAATACACAAGCACACACACACACACACACACACACACACACACACACACACACACAACACACAAGTCATTGGTCATTCATACTGACAAATATAGACAAAGTGTCTCTGGCTCATGGACTATCATAGACTTTCACTGTCTCTCTTTCACTCTGTCACATATAACACATACAGGTGCAAACGCACACACACACACACACACACACACACACACAGAGAGAGAGAGAAGCCAGTAGAGTTAACCTGTAGAGGCCCTGGGCTATGTTCTCACACTCTTGAAAGGAATGTTACGTAAGTCTGCATTTAGTCCTGTAGTCCCCCTGCAGTACACAGTCAGTTAGCCAACCCGTGTTTGACCAAGGAAAAACTCTCCACAGACTGGGCTCAGGTCAGATCTGATGTCCCCTGGGCATTCTCACAGTACCCATGCACCCACTCCAATGCTAAACACATGCATGGTCTGCCAAGTTACTCCCACTGAACTGTATACATTAGCAAGACTGCCCATATTTACAGTGACCAAACACGGCGCATTTTGTACACTGCTAATACGAGCTAGAAACGAAAACATGAGCCAAGCAACTGAGAGTCACCTGATTCCATGTAAATCAGAGAAAGGGGGTTCAGCTACTGGGGGAAAGTGAGTGAACCACTACTGAAGCACCACTGTTATCTCACAGTTCTCCCAGTCAACCCCAAAATATGGCCCGTGTCATCTGGAGGCTCCGGGGACTCCCAGGCACAGATCCAGCATTGTGCCACAGAAGAAAAAATAATAATATAGAAAAAAAGAAAAGAGGTGGGGGGTGGTGGTGGCGGAGGAGGAGATTGTCTGGAGGGCAGCACAAGAGGCCTGTGTTGTGTGTCAAGTGACCTGACACAAGGGTGAACTCCCCGCTCCGTGGCCCACACATCCTGGTCTGAGGAGTGCGAGACGGGGGATGGGGGTTGAGAGCCGGGAGCTGGTCTGGAGAGCTGGAGAACTGGGGTTCCACACACGCGGCGGTGTTTTCTTTTCCAATCATCTGTTAAAGGGAGAGAGGCCAAGCAGTACAGATACCCCCTCCCCAAACTCCATACACACAGACATGCGGTTCCCTGATCTGCCCCCTCTATCCTCTTCCTCCTCCTCCTCTGACTTCCTCATCTCCATCGCTGCTTATTCAAACTCAGACCTGCCTCAATACAGCCTTTGTCAGTTGCAGAAGCCTGAGAAAACCTCTCATTGTGCAAAAGTGACGCCAAGCTGCAAGAGAGAGAGAGAGAGAGAGAGGGAGAGAGGGAGTGTGTGTGTGTCTGTACAAGCCCTGGAGAAGGGCAAGAGAGAGAGAGTGTCACTGTGGTCAGTACTTTAAGAGCAGGCAATCCCCGGGTAAAATTCTTCACAGAACATGACCAAATTCTCCCTTTCACTTCCAGACCTTTGGGCCATAATACAACCAATCATGGAAATATGGACCGCAAATCTGCTTCTCAGCCACGTATCAAACAACACAGATTAATCGATTAAAGAAAGTTGCATAGGAGTCCTGAAGAGACCCTGCCAAATAGTCTTCTATAACTAGCAGGTCTAAGTTAATGATCAGAAATACTAATCAAGACATTTGGATCCCACTGCCCTCCCTCCCACCACCTTCAAGTGTGTGATGTATAAATTGTACATAAAGGCTACACAATGGAAGAGGAATCTAAATGTGACAGCTGTTGAATCCCACTGGCTTTGGACTGACGTCCTGGTACATAAAGAGGCGGGGCCCTTGTGAGTTACGAGTTCTTAGGAAAAGCACTTTCAGTTACAGCCAATCAATCAGCAGTGTCACCCGAGAAGCAGCTGTTCCGTTCCCCAAATTTTCCAGCGAATCTGGAGAATCTGTGATGATGTCACTGCTTGCCTCCTATCTGCCCACCGTTTCCCAGTACCATGAGGTCAGACAGCCACATCTGCAGCCAGAGGTGGACAAGCACTACGGATTGCCAGCACACTACCATCTTCAAAAATGCATTGCAAATCAAATCAGAGATTGCAGTTGAAGGCAGTGAGCATTTTTTTGAGCATTAAGCATTGCAGCAACGTCTCCCAGTTTAATGGGACTAGGACTTAATGGGTCTTCTGTTCCGTTGAGCAGGAGCATGTGTGTGTGGACAGGCACTCTGCCGTGCATGACAACCGTCCTATGAGAAAGACCTCGCTGCTCTGATGAGAACATGCGTATAGAAAGGCGTGATGTTTGCATTGTTCTCCCCTGCTGTTTGGACCTTGCATTGTCTGTGCACTGAAATCTGATGGTGGTCTGCCCGGCATTGGAGCCGTGGAGCCGTGGAGCCGTTGAGCCCTGGCTCAGTGCCAGAGGCCTGCGCTCATGACAACAGTCTGGAAATCCCCGTTATCAACAGCCACAGTCCCCAACATCCTCTGGCCTCTGACCCCCTCAGGCCCTCTTCTCTCTCCACCCCTCTCCTCTGCTCTCCTTCCCTCCTCTCGTTCCCTCCTCTCTTGTCTTCCACTCTCCACCCCTCTCCTCTGCTCTCCTTCCCTCCTCTTCTTCCCTCCTCTCCTTCCCTCCTCTCGTTCCCTCCTCTCTTGTCTTCCACTCTCCACCCCTCTCCTCTGCTCTCCTTCCCTCCTCTCGTTCCCTCCTCTCGTTCCCTCCTCTTCTTCCCTCCTCTCCTTCCCTCCTCTCTTGTCTTCCACTCTCCTCTCCTGTCCTCTTCCCTTCTTCTGCTTTGTCTCCTCTCTTTTCCTCTCCTCTCTTTTCCTCTCCTCTCCTTCTGCTTGTGTGTGTGTGTGTGTGTGTGTGTGTGTGTGTGTGTGTGTGTGTGTGTGTGTGTGTGTGTGTGTGTGTGTGGCATGCCTGGGGAAATGATATTAGAGGTAATTATGGTATTTGTTGACTCAGGTCCTGCCCACATGGGCGAGAGCAGCTCTGTCGGAAACTACTGTTTGCCCAGTAATTCAGTGTTAAATAATTCAGTCCAACCTCTTGTTGAACGCTTACAAGGAAGTGTTGGTTCTGTGGAAAATGGACACATGCCCCACCGTACCAAGGGCATGTGGAAGACAATAGCTTCACTGAAGCGAATAATTGCATACTGCTGACAACCGGTGAAAGCAAGTGTGATTTCTAACATTTCTACACATGGGACATTTCATTCAATTGGTCTATATCAACATATGAAGATTTTCTGTTTTTTTTTTTATATATGTGATGACAGAGGACACTATTTTATGTGGAGATCAAAACACTCTCACAGTCAATCAAATTGGTTATTCAAAACATGAAGTGAAACAAGACACACACACACACACACACACAAGCATACACACCCACCCACATCAAACTACAAACACACTCATTACTGATTAAACAATTATCGGTTGTAAACAGCTGCTATCAAAGAGGTAAGAGGTATTGACTCTTTGGAAACAGATCTGGGAGGCAACAAAACCTGCTGACCGCTAACATTGGAGCTCTCTGTCAGCTCCTGCAGATTATAGCACTTAACGCTCATTTATGGCCAGCTATAAAACACTAAAACACATTAAGAATTAATATTTCAAAAGCAATTCCTGGTCAACATCCATTTTTTTGCTAAGGGGAACCTAAGGCCTCTGTCTCTTATTTTCTCATAGGCCCATCCTCAGTGTGTGACTTGTAATGTGCATGACCCCAAGATCCATGCTGAAGAGTGGGTGAAATGGGAACAACTGAGTTGAAAGACCAGAAGAGGAGAACAGGAAGAGACACAACAGACAGGGTCTTGGCCTGAGGCTGTGTGTACCCAGGAGCCCTGCATCAGTCAGCCTGAGAGAGAGGGTGGTAGAGAGAGAGAGAGAGAGAGAGAGAGAGAGAGAGAGAGAGAGAGAGAGAGAGAGAGAGAGAGACAGAGACAGAGACAGAGAGAGGGTGGTAGAGACAGAGAGACAGAGAGAGAGAGAGAGACAGAGAGACAGAGAGAGAGCGAGAGAGAGACTCAGCAGCACAGCACAATGAACCAAACCTGGAACTCCTGCTCCCCCTGCAGGCTCACACATATTCACCAATACAGCCCAACCCAAGACACACACACACACACACACACACACACACCTATTCTCATATCAAGTTCAGTATCATGTATAGCAAATACACATACACACATACTCTCAATCTGTCGTTGCGCCTCTCACACCACACCCAGTCAGCCAGCAAGGACACATCTACATGTGAATTCTCCCCCTCTCCAAAATGTCTCTGGGGAGCGCAATGCACCAGCACAGCTCAGCTGGAGGAGGGTGCGGATTAAAAGCCATAACTTCAAACACGGTGATTAGGCATTTTCATAATCTCACACAGGGGATAAACCCAGTGGGAGCTCCTCTGCAGTCCCATCCATCACACCACACTACACTCCAAAACTCAGTGTGGGGCATTAGGGGCTTGGGCAGTAGCTGCAGCAGTGAAGGAGTAAATGACTGAGCTGAGTGAGTGAATGGATAGATGAATGGATGGATTTATGGATGGATGGATGATTGAATGAATAGATGGATGGATGGATGGATGGATGGATGGATGGATGGATGATTGAATGAATAGATGGATCAAATGGATGGATGGATGGATGGATGGATGATTGAATGAATAGATGGATGGATGGATGGATGGATGAATGGATGATTGAATGAATAGATGGATGGATGGATGGATGGATGGATGGATGGATGATTGAATGAATAGATGGATGGATGGATGGATGGATGGATGAATGGATGATTGAATGAATAGATGGATGGATGGATGGATGGATGGATGGATGGATGATTGAATGAATAGATGGATGGATGGATGGATGGATGGATGGATGAATGAATTGATGGATGTTGGTGGCGCTCAAAGGAGGGACAAATATGAAAGTGCAATGTTCACAATTGTTGGCCTTTGGGCATTGCCGTGACATGAATGTATTTCATATCCACCAACCACCAAGACACTTTTCTCCAAATGTATACTTCCGAAGGATAAATGTACCCATAGGTTATAAGACTTTAGCACTTTCACAAAACACATAGTGAAAAAAGATCAATAATAAGAGGACTACTGTTTATGGCAGAGGTGGGCAAACTGCGGCCCGCCACACACTTTATTCCAGCCCGCCGAGCATTTAATTAGGTTATCATAAGCTGCTCACTATGGCAATGATAACTTCAGCGAAAGTTCTACTAGGAAGACTCGTAGTGTAGCTTTACTCCTCCCATGCTTACATGGAGCCAATCTTAGGTTTGCCTACTTTTCGGGAGAGCCCTGCAATCTGATCATTCACTCATTCAATCAGCGCTAGCCTACAGGAATTCAGTGGGCTCTTTAAATATGTTCCACCTAACACTGCCTTTGCTTCTCAGTACGCCGACTTTGACGTCCCCTCCACCTCCCCTCCAGCCACCTCTGCCAGCAGTCCACGTCCATCGGGCATGGTCTGCCTACCACATCATCTTCCTTCAGCCACCGCCACCAGTTGGTCCCTGTCTCGTCGTGGGGGGTAGGCTCCCCGCCCTTGCCTTCATCCATCAACAGGAGACGAGATCCGCTCATCGCTGGACGGATCCGAGACGGGGCCTACGCCAAAGACTGTTACCTATTCAGGACTCTATCATGCTTGTATCCAAGCCGTTCCTTTACTAATTAAATTGTCAACTGTCTACTGTCTTTCTGGTAGAATTGTGGTTAGCTTTACTGCAGACCGCTTTACTCTTTTTAGAGAATGTTTACAATGTCAAAACAGCATACATAAGGATGATACTTTTTGGATCCTCTCTCAACTTCTTGAACGTTATGCTACTCCATTTAATTGGGAACGCACCTGAGCGTGCACAAGAGGGAGAGAGAGAGTGAAAGGTTCCAGCTGGCTTGCCATTGTTGATAATATTGATATCTCCTTTTTGATATAAGAAACTTTTAAAAGGAAATCATAAAGGCAACAATAGTTCCCCACTACTGACCATTTATAAACTGTGAGAGGGAACAGCCATAGTCTATATTTGAATGGAGCTAGCAAAAGATTTGAGAACGTGTAGACACAATGCTCTTAAAGTGACAGTGCACTATTTAGAAATGAGTTAAACAGTATAAAATTACCAGTATTTCTTAAGAATGCTGTGTTTTTGTTTTGTTTTTTTGTTGGGGGATGGTGGGCTGTCGGCCAATTTTCAAAACCTAATGCGGCCCAAACGTTTGCCCACCCCCTGGTTTAAGGGAAGTAACACAGGACTAGCTCAAACTTGGATCACCAACTGTTATTCTGGTTGCAATACATTATTTTCCATTCCGCTTTTGAGATAACTCAGTCAGAGCTATGTAACAATATCCCCCCTGATATCATTTGTGGTGTATATTATGGGAAAAATGTACATGTCCCATAGACATGCCTTGACTGTATAGACATGGGGTAGTCCTCTCATAATCTTTCATTCTTTTAAACTGTATGGAGTTGTTAGGTCCTTTTTTCTCACTGGTTTTGTTGACTTCCCTTTGCCAAAATAAGAGGCTGCAGACGCAAGGCCGGAAATCCAAACAGGAAGTCGTTTGAGTGTGAAGCAGCCTCTCGCTGCGGTGCTTCCTCTGGCTGCATCTGCTACTCATAGACTACTCTTTTCCATTCATGAAAAAACTCACCGGCCGCGACGCGCTGACGCGCTGAAGCCACTCTCTCTCTCTCTCTCTCATGAATGCACACTCAAGTATGCACACACACACACACACACACACACACACACACACACACACACACACACAGAGAGAGAGAGAGACTCAGGACTTGAATGAATGAATGCCCACAGAGGTAAATGAAAGCCCAGAGGATCCTGTATTCTAGATCAACTGTAAAATGAGCCCCCCCCAACACACACACACACACACACACACACACACACACATACCACCTTCACAATCATAACAATCATAGAGCAAAGAGATGCATGGGCAGCAGCAGTTCAAACTCAATACCTTCCACATGGTCTAACGCTGTTCTCTATTTAAACCAAAAGAATCATATCCACATGGAAGGAAGTGTGTAAATCAAACAAAAGGGCTTTTGAACAAACAGATATACATGCCATATGACTACCATATGAACAGCATGCAGGTATATGACAAACAAATCCGCTTCATATAGGCTGCACACTGATATAATATTGTACATGCTTATAACAACTGACCCTGACTGACAACATTTATCATATGAAATAAAGGAAAACATAGAATATCAAGACTATCAGACTACATTCATTTCTTCCCCTTCTACAGTCATGTAACCTTCTACTTTCTTTGTGCCCTTGTGGACAGAGGCAGACAGAGGGGGAGCACTGAGGTACGTCCACACAGCCGTACCAGAGAAGGGAGTGCAGAAAGTAGACATGCCATTCCTCCAAATGATCAAAAGTCTTAAGTTACCAGACGACAGGGTAAAGAGAACAAAGGGCCTTAAAACTCTCTCTCAATCCTCTCTCTTTGTCTCTCTCTCTCTCACACGCACGCACGCGCGCGCGTGCGTTTGCACGTGTATGCACGCACATGTATGCACAGCATCTGGAACAGGAAACCGAAGATGTAGCTGAGCCGAGTCTAAAAAGAGCTAACGGCTCGCTATCTGATTTACTGCCCTACTACAGCATGTCATGTGTGAAAACCAAAAAGTAAGCGGTCTCACATGGGATTCTATTAATGAATACTCTGAAGCTGACAGATATATCTGTTCTCTGCAAACTATATTCCACACATGCCTTTATCTTCACACCTCATGGGGAAGCAGGCCAAGTGTCCATGTGAATTTCCCCCTTGAAAAAATGTAATTTTCCTATTTGGTCCAGTTGGGGTGGGATGGGGTGGGCTGGGAGGGGGTGGTTTGTGTGTAAAAAAAAACAAAAAAAAAAATCCTGTAACTGTACTGATGTGTTCATAATCTATATTTTTCAATAAAAAAAATATATATATAAAAAATAAAAATAAAGTATCTATCTATCTAAAACTCTCATAAACTAGATGTACCGCATAGCGGTACAAAATATGACCGCCGCTCAGTCCTGTACATCCGTTCCGCGAAAATAAATCACACTTCAATTTGTCTCCATATTTTACTCCATCCCCCACTCTTGAAACTTTTGTGTATGCTTGTTTGGCATGCCTGAGTGTGTAAAAAAGCGGCTGCACAGAAAGTAGCCTACTGGTGCTGAAAAGGTGAATAGATTGTAGAATAGCCAAAGAAGATGTAGCATTGTTATAAAACCTTTAAAATCTCTAAACAATCACAAGTAGGGCAGTTCATCACAGTTCATCCATTGCAACTGGATTGATGAAAGGTCACTTACACCTGTAGGCTACATTGTATTTGGGAAAAAAAGCAAAGGTATCAGCATAATGTTATTTATTTATTTATTTATTTATTTTGATGTATTTATAAACAAAAACATCTCTGTCAGTTCCATGCCGTTTTCAACAGCTATCAAAACAAAGGTCATTTTTTGGATGGATGGATTTTTGTGAATGTTTCTTCTTCTACATAAGATTTGTGTCATCTTTAGTTCATGTAATACTTTATTGTCAATGCACAAATTAAGTAACAGTAGTCTGAAACGCATTGTTAATGCACACATTAAGTAACAGTAGCCTAGTCTGAAACGAAATGCTGTTTTACATCTAACCAGTGGTGCAAATAACTGACATGTCCAAATGGGCCTTGATGAAATGCGCCGCTAGACTGTTCATACACATTTTTAACGGGCCAAAGTTGAAGAGCTTTTGTCCGTTATTGTTCGTGGCAAATATAGGCTGATTCATGTTCCCTTGCATTGTTTAACTGAGGTCCATGGCTAGTCTGGCTTTCATCAGACCAAGCTCAATCTTTTAAGAAATCAAAAAATAAATAGCGGGCAGATCAGGCTGGGTTCACCCAGCCTAGTCCATAGGCACCGATATTGTTTAATTTTCCCCGATTGAGATATACACGCTCTGGCTATTCTAAATGCAAAAAATGCATCAGGAGTTATGACAAAACGGTAACTAACAAACTAGATCCTAATAGAAAGCTGTTAGCTTCCCTAAGCTACAGGTAGGATTATAAGGTAGGCCTATTTACAACATAAATTGTCAATAGGCTATGCTGGCTTACACAAATAAAATCTCCTTTGAAACCAATGGCTTACGCCTTACAGTATCAAGCGGACTTAAACTGTCATATTGTGGCTTAAAGTTGTAATAACATTCACGCAGCTCCATGAGTCAAGGAAAGCGAATGAAGTAGCCACTTCTAAATGGGACCCACTACACAGTAGCTTAAGGTGTTTTGCTAAAGCAGCCATAATGAAATGAAGGTGTCATTGTTTGATACTTCACACACACGCGTTTTTTTAATTTCACAGACTACAACTACCAAGCTGGAATCAAAGCACATCGATTCCCCTCTCACACCCTGCACGCACTTAAAACAAAATAAACAGGCGCCTCAGTCTCAATGATGTATAGGCAAAAACTGTCTCAGACCGGTGTAACGTTGGTAAATCTTCCATTGCACAGAATGATTTTGTAGCACGGCAATAAATGACAGTCGAAATATACAAACAGTGCTGCTATACATTTGCTTGGTATAACCGCATTTACTGTATAGTTTTCTACAAATGCAATCAATCAAATGCCTCCATCACTCAACCAACGCTATCGGTAACATTACCTAGGTCCTTATTGATATTACAAGATTAACGCATTCCTGCAGTAAAACCAAGCATGTCCGATAAACATCCTCAGATTTATTTCGCTTCAAGAAGAAATGGGAATTACACTTCATGTGAACATCGCCCTATCCTTATTAGATGTTCAAGGCGGTAAATTACAGTCCTTGTAGGAAGCGCCCATTGTTTTTCCAACCCACTTTTAACTTCCAACAAAATTACGCCTCACTGCAAAGATGCCATCTAGTGGACAAAACGACTACTTCGCCAATACTGAAAATGCAGCCATGATGATGATGATGAATATTTATTTTGGCTTTCTTTTAATCCTACTGAATTTGTAATTATGTATCGGTTCTAATACCGATAGTATGTGGGTGCCTGTGTGTGTGCATGTGTATATGTGTGCACCGCCATTTACAGGGGGATCTAAAATGAAATTTTTCCCCAAAAGTCTAGTGGGGCTACATACCCACCAAATTTCATGTACCCCGGTGGTTCGGTGTCCCGGTATCAATGACCAAAAATTCAGGGAGTAGATGACGGGGAAAAATTCTTGAATTGTGTGCATGTGTGCGTGTACAAATTTATGTTTATGTGTGTGGTGTGTGTGTGTGTGTGTATGTGCTTGCTTGTGTGTTTGCCTCGTATGTGTGTTTTGTGCATGTGCATGCATGCGTACATATGTCTACTGTGTGAGTATGTGTCATAATTATGATTACTGTAAATGTATGTGTGTGCATGTATCTGTTTATGCACATGTGTGCACATGGAATGGGTTAACATGACCCCTGGGAGGCAAACATAATGGAAAAAATTGGTCATCCTAGGCCCTACAGTTCTTAAGATATTCACAGAGAACTGTGTCTGCCCCACCCCTCCTTCGGGGGTCCAGTCCAGCGGGGAGGGCTACAGATCAAAACGAAGAATGACGGTTCCATGCTATCCATGTGGGGGCACATGCCCACCAAGTTTTGTGTACCCGGTCTTTCAGTGTCCCGGAATCCTTTGTTGGTGTACGCCACTAAATGTACACATAAATTATTTTATTGTAAGGCCCCCATGAACGAAAAGTACACAAAACTTGCATGCATTCGAGGGTGTCATAATGATCCTACACTTTTAATTTTGTGCAGTTTTGACCTTGTCAGCCAGAGATATTGTGATGAAAACACCCTAATTTTTTGCTTTTTTAATTTTAACTAGGTGGCTTATACATTGAAATAAGTGGTAATGCGATGGGTTGACATGCCCCTTAAGACCAACATACATAAAAAGGTGGACCTCCCAGTCCCTACGGTTCTCGAGATATTCACAGAAAACTGTCTCCGCCACCTACAGGCCAGTTGGTGTATAGTAACATAAATTAATTTATTGTGTGGCCCCCCATGAACGGAATTCCACCAAACTTGGCGTGCATACAGAGGGTGTCATAATGATCCTACACTTCCAATTTCGTGCAGTTTTGACTATGTTAGGTCACAGATACCTTCAATTACAACACCTCATTTTTACTTTTTTGTGTTTAACTAGGTGGCGCTATACATGAAATGAGTGGTTATGGAATGGTTTGACATGGCCCCTTGAGATCAACATACAAAAAAAAAATGGTCCTCCTAAACCCTACGGTTTTCGAGATATTCACAGAAAACTGTGTCTGCCCTACCCTCCTTTCGGGGGGTCCAGTCCAGCGAAAAACGATGGTTCCATGCTATCCATGTGGGGTTACATGCCCACCAAGTTTCGTGTACCCCGGTCTTTCAGTGTCCCGGGACTCATTGACGGAAATTTGGGCATGCGAAAAAAAAAAAAAAAAAAAAAAAAAAAAAAAATCTGACTAAACCTATATGACCGCCGCTTCGCTGCGCGGCGGTCATAATAACAAGGGTGACATGGTGCTAGCAATGGAACCTCTCTGGTTATGGCTTGAGACACTAGACTAGGCCATTCAACATCATTGGAGGGCATTAAGTACCGGTAAGCATCTGTCTCCTGACATCTACAAATGTGCTCACTCACACACTCCTAATCTGTTGCTGTGAAAGGAATCCAAGACAGTGCTATTTGTTTGGACTAAAATACTTGGCAGAAAAGTTTGGGGACTCCCCTCGTTCCTCGAGCCTGCGCACTGCTGTCTGAGGGAAATTACGTAACCAGGTGACTGAGCTGAGCAGAGAACAAAAGGCCTGAGGAACAGGGTTAAGGTTGCTTTAAGCCTCGGGGATCACCACAGATCAGGGAGGATTAACTGCTGGATCAAGCACCTGTTGTTTTAAACAGATCAATACATTAGCAGCAGAATATGTAAACCAGTGCCTGACATGCTGAGTTACTGTTACTGTCCAAATGTATTGAAGTTTGTTAAATTCTTCTAATTCTACAAGGATACAAGGAAGTTTATTGTCACATGCATATAGTTACTGGATGTAAGAAAGGCTAGGCAATTAAGGACATGGGTAGATAGATGGAGGAGAAAATCAAAAATAATAAATAAAAAGTTCTATGGAGATGTGCAAAAGTTGGAGAAAGTCAGATATGTGTGTGTGTGTGTGTGTGTGTGTGTGTGTGTGTGTGTGTGTGTTTTGACGTGTGATGAAATAAGAAAATAAATAAAAGGTCTGTAGCATAGGGAGAGGGATGTAAAAGTGCTAAAAGTCATGTAGGTGTGTGTGTGTGGGGGGTCTGCAAAGTCAGTATAGTGTGAGTTCAGGGTTGGGAAATGTTTGAGAGTGCTGAGGAGTGAATGAGTGCAAAGTCAGTATAGTGTGAGTTCAGAGTTACATATATGCCTCTCTCTCCCCCTCTCTTTACTAGGCCTATACTAGTAAATCATGTGAATGGAACGTTCTGCAGCACTCTGAAGAGCCGTGTAATAATGCATACTATTGGTTTAAGTTAAAACAAGGCAGTTTGTATTGCAATGCTATCAAATGTGAAATAGTAGCTGAGCTTTTTGTCCTCTTGGTCTCTATTGTTCAGACAGACAGGTCTGAATCACAGTGACAGTTTAGTCACAGAGAATCTTAGTAAGGGTGACTAAGCAGTGAGTTGCATAGGACAATCAGGCCTGTCTTGATATTTTTTACATTGTCTGGTGTAACAGCCTTATTTGCTTGACTAATACGCAGCTGTGTTGCAGATCACTTTTTGAACATATATGCCTTAACATTTGGTTGCAGTGCTTAACAGAAATGTTTCCTCTTTTACAGGATAAAACCCCAGACTGAAACGCTGCTGCTGCCGCCAGATTCTGTCTGGTGCTATTTCACAACAGACACAAAGTTTCTCTCTCTCCCTCTCTCTATCTCTCTCTCTCTCCCTCTCCCCCATACACAGACACAGGCACACACACACACGAGCAAAAGATACACAGACACAACAGAAAGAAGAGATCATGCACATTCAATGTTTGGGCTTCATGACTGGATTCACCATTGAGAACATCAAAAGCCTCTGAACGCTGTGAGAAACGTTAAGCCGGTAATTGATGTAACATGGACGGTGATTTTCATGCCTGGTAAATCCAAACCTCTTTGAGGATGATGTGGAGGTGGTTTGCCGGCAGCACTGAGGAGAGGTAGCGGTGGTGTGTGGCTAATCATGCCTCTCCCTGCAGTGGAACAGTGAGGGTGGTGGCTGGCGTGTCCAGTCCTGGAATGCCGCCGCCTGTGGGGTCAGATGCCTCCAGTCTGACTCACATAATCCAAACATGCAAGGGACATTAGTCACTCAGCTGGACCCACTACTTCCCCTGCCTGCGCTCTGTCCAGTAGAGCAGCAGTGGACTCGGCAGATTTTGGCATTTGTATTTTGTTGGGTTGAAGAATGTATCAAAATACTTTATGGGTGTGTATTTTGTTAAACATATTGCCAAACATTTTTGTTAAAACCAATACTTTTGGTAATGTGATGACGTCATAAAATGCAAAACAATGTAGCCTCTGACAGGTTCTGACTCTTGAGTAATTTGCCCGTGGCAGAAAGAGCAGCCCTGTTCTCAAACCTGGGCTGTGTGAAGGGAGGGAGTGCATGATTTCTGTAAGGTACCTGGAGATAATGTTAATGTTAAGGACTGCATTATGCGAAATTTATTCAGTTGCCAACACCTAAGTGTTCCCCCATTTAGATACCAGATACAGTCCCTTCAACAATAATTGACATTAAGCCCTCCACTGGATCTTTCTTTGCTCCATTCACTTCTAGGTTACACATTTGGCTGCACTGAGACTGCTTGTGTATTCACTCTGGCATGGTAGCTTTTCTTGTGTGTGAAAGGCACTGCCAAGAGGCCCAGTGCCACACCTGCCAGCTGTCTCCACTCTGACCTGTCACTTCTGGACTCTTAACCTGCGGCTCCTGCTCAACTGGCAGTGTCCTCATTGACTTTGTGTGTTTGTTTGTTTGTTTTTTTGTTTGTTTGTTTGTTTTGTGCTCAGAGACAGCCGCGTGTGAGTCAAGCAGTGGGTAATCTGAGCACCATATGGTGTTTAGTCTGCCTCTGACCAGTCGAAAGAGAGAGAGAAAGAGAGCTCCTGTCTCTTTATCTCAGTTCTCTCTCTCTCTCCTTCGCCCTTGGTCTGGCCGTATTCTGTCCTTCTGCATTTCTGCCTCTTCTGTCTCTCCTCTCTCCTGTCTTGGGTGGGGTGGTTATTAGCAGGAAGTTCCCGCTGCTCCTTTCTCACTCTCCTTTATCTTCGCACTCAGACAGGAGCCGTGTAAACAAGCAGGAGTCTGGCCCTGAACCAGGAACCCTAGGGAGCTCGCGCCAGGCCCCATCCCACCAGGATAGGCCTTAGCAAAACACGTCTCTTCCGCAGCCGCAGAGTGTGAACAACGGGGACAGCGGCGCTCGCAGTCGCGCTCCGCCTGTGATGATGATGATGATGATGATGATGAGAGACACGCGTGCGGGGTGGCCGGACGTGAAACAGGAAGCGTGGCATGTGGTGCGCGCGTGCGTGGACACCGAGCTCACAATGGCCGCAGGAGAGAGGGGAAGGCGTGGGTGAAGGACAGGCGGCAGGAAACAGGAAGAGGAAGGAGAGACTAAACCTTCACTAAAATAAAATGTGCTGCATTGTACAGATACATTACAGGAATGCAGAACAGCCATATAGCAACATTACAGCTGAGGGGCAGATTTGCATTAGGCCTAAATCTGTACTTTAAGTGTTTATTGTTTGAATCACTTGTTTCATTATGTTCTGTCTTACTTGAACTTTATTGTGTGCAGTCATCATCTCTCCACTCTCTGCCTAGGTAACGTTATCAGAACTGCTCCGCGTGTGCGGTGTAACCACAATCCTATTCTTACATCTTTCTTTTTTCAAGTTAGTCTCTTTCCCTGAACTTAGGTATTTTAGTGCAACACACTTGTACCATATGCTCTGCTCATTTACAACAGACCTAACAACATAAGCAATAACAAGTCAACAGTTCAAAAGAAATAATAAATCAACAGGTTCAAAACATCAGTTTTCCAGCAATGCAACAAGTATATAAACACACATTTCCATTTCTCCCTCTTTTTCTCCCCTTTCTTTTCTTCATAGTCCATACTCTAATCACTGAGAATAGTCCGGCAGGTAGTGGGCCCTGCGCCTGACAACTTGTCGACCCGACCTGGTGACCGTGTCTTGGTTCGCTGGGCCATCTGGCGGTATGGCCGCCTCAGGCACTGTTGGTGTGGCTGTGTCTTGTGTTAGTGTGCGCTTGGTGAGATTGTGTCTGAGGTGGTGACTATTTCATCTCAAAACACCTCCTGACTCTAACTCCACCTCATATGATCTATGGCTCACCTGTTGGACCCCTTTCGCTGGTCTCCAGCCCTTGTGTGTGTCACAGGGCTGTACTCTCACACTGTCCCCTCTTTCCAGAGTGATATAACTACTCATTGTGAGATGTATTTCGTAATATCTTTATTATAATTATGTTTCCCATTGTAATCGTGTAATTTGTAATGTTTTGCATGGATGTGCGCTGATGCGCTGTTGATAATGCGCTCTTAAAATAACATAAACAACTCGCCATGGATTTCTGACCAGGTTTCTCTTGGTCAGTGGCGTATTGTGTTTTAGGTAGTGTACGATAGCGATTTTTAGACAACGCTAGACCCCTCCTTAGGTCGTTAATTGCCACACCCCTTGGCGCATTGCTCAATAAAAGAGACGGGCATGGCGAAAAACTCAGGTGTACGATAGGAATAAGCTTTGCATCGTGATGATTATACGCTTTGCGGCTCGCTTTTTCAGACTATCATGATAGGGCCCATAGACTCCAATGACAGAAGAGGAAAGAGGATGTATAATAAGATAAAAGTAAAATGAACATGACAAGGAAGAAACAGAATGGTGAGAGAAAGTGGAATAGAACATTATGTCCAATATTCCAATATACTGTATGGTTTAATGTTCTGCATTATGTCCAATATTCCAATATGTGGTTTAATGTTCTGCATTTCTCATTAGTGGGTCACTTTGATACTAAAAGTATGATTCTATGTAATGACTGTATGATATCTGTACTGTCCCTGTGTATATCTGTGTGTGACTGTATTTAGAGATAAGCAGGAATATTATGACTTTAGATAGATAGATAGATAGATAGATAGATAGATAGATACTTTATTGATCCCCAGGGGAAATTCAAGGTCTCAGCAGCATACAGACAACACAAACACATTCTTTAACAGCAGAAAGAGTAATTAAAGTATATAATATAAAAACTCAACTAAGCAATAAGGACAGTAGAAGATAAAGAATACACTAAATATACTAAAATACAAATTATACTAACTAACACTTAATCTAAATCAATTCTAAAAACAGTATCCACATAGTGGTGATTAATCAATCAGAGGCGCTTGCAATGACTGAGACAGGGATTGAGCCTGTGATTCTCTGTGCATAGTAAGGTATGGTAAGGTGCTCTAAGGTGCTCTGTGTGAATGAGTGTCATGGTGGTAGTGCAATGGTGATAGTGGTCATGGTGATCGTGCAAATGAGTAAGTCCAACAGTGCAACAATGCAGAAATAAAGTAAAGTAAAGTCTATATATCTATATATTTAACTATTTAACGAAAATGTATAAGTGTGGCCACAGTTCGGCTGTGGCATGGAGGGGGGGGTTATGCATATGTGCTAATGTGCTAATATAGCACGCAAACAGTAAGGCATAAAGACAGTGGTAAAAGTGGCTAGTGGACAGACAGTATCCAAACATGGAGGGGGTGAAGAGGCAGACAGACTATGCAGAGAAGTCTATCTCTCCTCTTCCCTTAAGTGAGGCATTGAACAGTTCAATGGCCCTGGGGACAAATTACTTTCTCAGTCTGTCAGTTGTGCAAGGCAGTGAGCGAAGTCTCCAGCTGATCAGGCTCTTCTGCTTAACAATAGTGCTGTGGAGTGGGTGACATTCATTCTCCAAGATGTTGATCAGTTTGTTCAGGGTCCTTTTGTCAGATAGTGAAGTGATGCACTCCAGTTCAGCTCTCACTACAGAGCCAGCTTTCCTTACCAGCCTGTCAATTTGCCCCGCATCCTTCTTCTTTGTGCTTCCTCCCCAGCATATCAGTGCATAGAAGAGGACGCTGGCAACAACAGACTGGTAGAACATCCTGAGGAGCTTACTGCACACATTGAAGGACCGCAGCCTCCTCAGGAAGTACAGCCTGCTCTGCCCTTTCTTGTAGAGTGCATCAGTGTTGGCTGACCAGTCCAGTTTATTGTCCAGGTGGAGACCCAGATACTTGTAGGTGCTAACCACCTTCACACCCCACCAATGTGGACTGGTAGCAGAGTGGTCTTAGACCTGCGGAAATCCACCACCATCTCCTTGGTCTTTGAAGTGTTAAGTTGAAGATGATTGAGTTTGCACCATTGCACAAAGTCCTCCACCAGGCTCCTGTACTCCTCCTCCTACACCCCACAATTGCAGTATCATCAGAAAACTTCTGCATGTGGCATGACTCGGTGTTGTAGCAGAAGTCAGATGTGTACAGGGTGAACAGGACTGGAGAGAGCACAGTTCCCTGTGGCGCTCCGGTGCTGCAGATCACAGTGTCAGAGAGACAGTTCTTCAGTCTGACGAACTGTGGTCGCTCGGTCAGGTAATCTGTAATCCAGGTTACCAGGTGAGCGTCCACACCCATCTGCAAGAGCTTGTCTCCCAATCTGAGGGGCTGGATGGTGTTAAAAGCACTTGAGAAATCAAAGAACATGATTCTCACAGCACTTTTCCCCTTGTCCAGGTGGGAATGTGTCCTGTGTAGAAGATAAGTGATGGCATCGTCCACGCCCACTTTCTCCTGGTATGCAAACTGCAACGGGTCTAGTGTATGGCGTACCTGGGGTCTGAGCATACCTAAGACCAATCGGTCAATTGTCTTCATCACATATGATGTAAGAGCGACAGGTCTGTAGTCATTAAGCTCACTAGGGTGTGGCTTCTTAGGGACAGGGGTAAGACATGTCTTCCACAGTGTTGGAACCAGTGCCGGCCCGAGCCTTTTGGGGGGCCCTAAGCAGAATTTGATTTGGGGGCCCCCTCCCACAACGCAGAGTCACCTGTGCTTGGCGATAATTGACAACTTCACACTATAATGTCATATTATAAATTAATACAGTGAGGTTATGTATTAATACAGTGACTGATTATGAACTACTGTCCCCCTGGACACAGATGCATAAGGACTCGGTAGGCTCATTCAGTAATCCATCCTTGCTGACATGCCAAAAATGTTTTGGGGCTCCGCTCTACACTTCTGGCCCCATGTGCTTGGTAAACCAATGTATTAGTTGTTATTTACACCAACCCTGTCACCTTTTAATCTTAGAGGGTACTAAAATCACAGATTTATTTGAAACATTCATATTCAAAGTGAAGCACTAAGGGTGGTTTACTAAAGTTGAATTGACAAATAACAAAATACAACAGCATTTGTATTTGTTGTAAACAAGTACATCCGTTTAATGACTTGTTTTTCAACAGATTTGCAAAACAAATCCACAAATGTGCATTAAATGATCAATCTTCAACTACAAAATAAAACCAAAATAGACAAACATTAATAATAATGACAAAAATAAAATGTCCCAAAGAATAGATACTTATTCCTACTTCGTTCCTGGCTTTCAGGTATCTGCAGCTCTGCAGTGGACGAACCTGCAATGATTAAATAAGTACATAAATAAATAAAACAAAAACTATGTTAAATGTGTCATGTCATATAACCATTTGCCATCAAGAAAACCTCACCGTCTGTGTCATGGAGGCAGACACTTGAGGCAGACACTTGATGAGGTAGAGTTAAGTAGTGGTAGAGATGTGCTCCAAAGTACTTCAACAGTGTCTCTGAAAAAAAAAAAATATTGCATAAGTGCATATTTGATCGAGCAGATTGAGTTTATTTTGCTATCATTACTTACACTCATCAACAAGCAATTCCACATGTAACAATTCATATTCTATTGGCAAATGAGGCATAATCAAAAGTAACGCTTAACATGGTGATCTACTGCAGCCTAAATATTAGGGTAGCACCGCTACATCACTTGCCACTATCTTAATCAAATGTAAGTTTATTTCCATCACAGAAGTCTCCCCACCCAACATGGTATATTTTCTCAAACACTACCATCTCTCTCCAAAGATCTTAGAGCAGAACGCACGTATTGTTCCATCTTTGCCTATGAAGCTGGAACGTTACCGATGCCCAGAGTCGCGCTAGTCAGTGGGTTGGGACTGGGAGCCTGGGCTTAGCCTGCTGTTGCTATCAGACTTACCACTATGTCACATATTATAGAAGAGTAATAAACTATCAACACTTTCAGGTGCGAAATCAGAAACAATCCCTCTGTGGTAAATTTGCCTTCAGCTCCGTTTTCATGTATCTGCTGTAGTGCTAATGTCCACTTCAGTCAGCTAGCTAACTTTAATTTACAACATAAGCCCACCTATGGCTAGGGTACATGCTTGATTGAACATCCAAAACAATCCCAATATCCTTGACATCTGAAATACACCTAGATACATATATATTAATGGGAGACATTTCTCTGTTGATGGCAGGGATTTAGCTCTGGTGATGGCTTATATTAGATCATGACAGCTAGCTAGCTACCTCAAGCACAAAACATACTGTAAATAATCATGCAAACATACCTGTATCTTGCTTTCGTTTTCTCCTCCTCTGTCATTTTCTTCTTTCTGTTTTCGGCACCAGAGGGATACGTCCTTTTTTGTGACTTTTCTTAACATTACCATCTCTTCCGATTTTTGAACTTGATGCAGTGTCTGCACGAATTGTCTATGCACCCGAGGTGTCTAGTTTATGCGCGTGACTCAAAGGCTGGCAGACACAGTAGAGGTAGGCAGACATATTGATCATGAAATCAGAATTTTCTTGTTTTGAATCATTAATTGTTTCATTTATTCATTCATTGATGTCACTTGTTTATGTTATTTATTATGTAAAAAAAGAGAAAGAAACTCGATTGGGGCCCCCTGGTGGCCAGGGGGCCCCAAGCAGCCGCTTAGTTCGCTTATGCCTCGGGCCGACCCTGCATAGGCTGAAATTGAAGATGTGCTTCAGTGGCTCCCCCAGTTCAGCAGCACAGGCCTTGAGTAGCCTTGGACACAGTCTGTCAGGCCCCGCTGCTTTATTGCTGCGCAATCTCTTTAGTTGGACTGTCACTTGATCTGTTGTAATGGTGAGGGGTGTAAGGGGAGGGGAGGGGGAAGGATGCATCTGGGATCTGTGTGTCTGATGGCTGTTGACTGAGGTCGTTGTCACCTCATTGTTCATGATCGCCATGTGGGGGAGGGGTGCAAAATCCAGTGATGGTGGGGGTACGATAGCCTGTGATGATGGAGGTGAGTGTTGCACTGGTATTGAGGGGGTGGGGGGGGGGCTGGGGGATGGTGGACAGACCACCACCAATGGAGCTGGAGCAGGGCAGTCAAACCTGTTGTAGAAGTGGTTCAACTTTGCAGTGTTTCACTGTTCTGCATGGCTGCGTCAGTAGCTATCTGCTCCAGATTGCCAGGTTGCCACTAATCAGGGTCTGATCAGGGACCTCTCCTGGACCACCAACACTGCATCACTGGCAAAGAAAGCTCAGCGCCGCCTGTACTTCCTGCGGAAACTCAGGCGAGCAAGTGCTCCACCAGCCATCATGACCACATTCTACCGAGGCACCATTGAGAGCATCCTCTCCAGCTGTATCGCTGTGTGGGGCGGAAGCTGCACTGAATACAACAGGAAAGCCCTGCAGCGCATAGTGAACACAGCTGGAAGGATTATTGGTGCTTCACTCCCCTCCCTGAAGGACATTTACACCTCCCACCTCACCCGCAAGGCGACCACAATTGTGAGTGATGCAAGTCACCCCGCTCACAATTTGTTTGATCTACTGCCCTCTGAGGAAAGGTACAGAAGCCTGCGCTCCTGCACCACCAGACTCACCAACAGCTTCATACACCAGGCTGTTAGGATCCTGAACTCTCTACCCCCTCTCCCCCCTCCACCCTCAGTTACATAACATCCTGGACTTTTGGACCCACAATGGCTGCCTTGCACTACTCCACTTGCACTACTCCACTTGTACACTTGCACACTTTGCAACTTGTTGTTGTTGTCCTGTTGTCCTGAAAACACTTCTGAACACACTTCTGCTGCTCTTACATAACTTGCACCACTATGCCACTTGCATACTTAGGTCAAACAGAACTACCTCAGCCATTTATTGGCCTGACTTTTGCAGTATTATATTGACTGTCTACTGTATGCACAATTGCACAATTTCAACCCAATTTTGCTGCTCTTATTTCTTCATTGTATGTGCCTTCTTATTTTTACTTTTTATATTGTTCACTTGAATGTTATGTTTGTCTGTGGAAATAATTGGTAAAATATGTTTTGTCTCCACCGTGGGATAGTAGGAAACGTAATTTCAATCTCTTTGTATATCTTGACATGTGAAGAAATTGACAATAAAGCAGACTGACTTTGACTTTGACTGATTCAGTGTAGTCCACGTGAGATGGGATGACCAACGCCATCTCCGGTCAGCCTGGAAGGATACTTAAACCCTAACTATTTCCTTGTATACTAGTTAAAGCAGCTGATGGATCTTTAGGTGAAGTCATGCTGTCTCTCCCTTGATGCACATCATTGTAAATAAACTCTTTTCCTGATTTTTCATACTATTGGTCTGACTGGGTCTCTATTAAATCTATGGTATCAAAATTACCATCAATGGGTTCCTACTCAGCTTGGCTGTTAAGCCCCTAATAAGAATTGTGCAGTCACAATTAGGCGGGTATGAATCACTGTTTGTCGTCTGATAAGAAAGGTAGAAAAACAATTGGTTTCCTGCAGTTATTACTTTACAAGCATCTTTCAACAATTTAATGTTGAAAACATTTCAAGTTCAACAATGAAAACAGAATTTACAGTCAAAAGAACTCTGTTTAGGATGGAAGAAGGGCAACCTTTTGATATGGTGATGGAGCATAGGTCTGTTTTCAAAACTTAAAATAAAGCTTACTTTATTTTGCCCATGAATGAATAATAATAGTTATAGCAATACCAATTTCTCACCTAATCAAAGACAGTTAAGATATATGAATAGATGTAGTAAATAAATAGATGCAGCAAATAGTATACAGAGATAAAAATTGCTAAATAAAAGCTTTCCTTAACAAGTGCCTTTTCAACTGAAACTTACAGCCATCTATACGGACAGTAGATCTGACACTTTTGTGGGGGTGATTTCTCAGGGAAGGGCCTCAGAGGAGGAAGCTCTGTCACCCATGGAACGGAGTCTTGTTTTGGGGATACTTTAAGTGTGCCACGGTCTGCGTACCGGTGAGAGCCTATAACACAGCATATGTGTATGAGTTCAGGTAAGCAGAGACAGAGCAGTGTAGGGCCTTGAAGCTGAGTAGATGGACTTTGAAGTCTTTTGAGGTGGAAGGACAACTGATGAGTTTTGTCAATATGAGTTCTAAAAGAGGAGTTGAAGTCTAGCAGAAAATCTCAGCTTTTGACTTGAGGGGAAGCTGTGACCGTCATCAATGGTGAAACAGAAGTTTTTGAGTCTGAGGAGCTTTGGGTCAATGATGCTAAAATGCATGTAACAAAGAAGAAACATCTGTAGAGGTTTCATGCCATCTTGACACCTTGTCCTCCTGGAACAGAATCTGTACTTGTTTATGATTTGAAACACAGACCTCACCTCAACTCTTGTGTCTAATTTGTTGAAAGGCATCTTTCTAAAATTTGAAAACAGAATTTACTGTAAAAACAGCTCTATGAAGTGTTTCAGTAAGAAGGTAAACCTTCTGATATGGTGATAAAACTCATACATGGGTCTGTGTCTATCCATAAGGCACATACTATGTAAAAATGTAGGCAGGTCTGGACTGGTAATCTGGCATACTGGCATTTTCTTTGTTGGCCCATGTACCTTGGGTATTTTATATAAATCCTTAAAATTATAATAAAAACATAACTTTTCAATACAAGTTTACTTTATTTTTGTCCATAAATAAATACAAATAAATATAGGAACATTGTACAAAAAATATGAATGTAATGCATAAACATTTCCATAATAAACATACTAAATAAATAATACATTAATTGTTTTTTAAGGGAAATAAATAAACAAATAAATAGGTGCAATACACATATGTACATTAGCCGCCATTTCACAGTAATGTTTTTGACATTAATTACAATGAAAATTGCATCATCTTCAACCAGATAACTGCTTAGATAAACAAATACATTGACAATACTGTTGAGAACATTTAAATACACACCATTTGATGCTGTTGCACAAGTTTAGGTTCACAGTAATATGATGGGTCAACAAATGTATAGCAATATCGACAACACATAGCAAATTCACTTTGAAACATACTGATAGTGAGATAAACTACCAGAAATAAAAGTAAGCTATATGAGTCTTTGAAGGTATTCCTATATTCCAGTTCTCTGTTTCTCTTGTTCCGGTTCCTTCCATCATGCAGCTGAGAGGACTGAGGGCTGGAGTGTGCTGACCAGTGACTGACCAGTGACCAGCTCCTACCACGGCCGCATCACAATCACAGAGAGCAGCGTGAGGCCACAGGTGGTGAAGAGGCTGATTTTACTGCTGATGTCACCAGAGGAAGAAGCATTGATGCCTGCTGCTGCTGCAGTGGTAGTGGTGGTGGTGGTGGGACTCTTGGTGGTTGTTGTGCTGTCTGTTGGAGAAATCAACACTCATGTTATAGAAATGGCCTGAGAACATGTCTGTGAAGTGTGAATATCTGCAGATAAGCTAAACTGGACTGAACTGCCACCTTCCAGCATGCCTGAGCCCTCCTCAGGAAGCAACTGCACGGCGGCTCTCCGGACACGCGTCTCAGAGGACTTCAGTCCACTGGCTGAGTTCCCCTTCACAGAGGGCCTTGTGCTGTCATGTTCTCCCCTAAGAGAAGTACTCTGAAGGGGGAGATCCTGGAGGAAGACTGGGCCTGGAGTCCTGGTCTGTCAGTAAGAACTGGGAACTCTCCAGGTCACTGTAGAACTCGCTGTTGTCTGATTGGCTGGAAAGGTCTTTGGTGGGGATACATAGTGAGAACACAAACAGTCCTGTAATGTAAGAGGAGAAATAGTTGAAAGGAGCCATCAGTATCCGTCCGATTGAGTGGAAATAGTCACTGGAATTCACACCAATATTTTAGTTTTGTGTGTAAATGAGCAGTTGACTGACCTGAGAACAGCAGAAGGTTGAACATCTCTGGTAATTTCTTGAGAGGTATAATGGAGGAAATCAATTCAAATAAAAACCTGCACAAAGAAGACAATGAAACATTATGTATTTTGACTTGTTTAGTTTTATAAGTTTGAATTTAGATTCAGATATATTATTACCACACCTCTACATATCAGTCTGTTTGGAAACTCACATGTACTCAAAAATATATAGAACTTATAATAAATACAACTTCTAAAGGCAAAATGATAGGATTGAGTTTCCAACGCATTACATTTTCTTTGTTCAAAATAAAAATGTGTAAAAGCACTTTTAAACAATTATTCATTTAAGAAAATAAATATCTATTCCTAAAAATGAAATAGATTTTTTTGTTCTAACATTACACAATGATATGGTTAAGAATAAATTTGAAGTCTGTTGCATACTCCAAGAAATATTGCTGATAGTTTACCTGTCGGGTATGTGTCAAATAGAAACCAGTGCAGGATGTTTGCTGATTTGTATTTGTCCTCAGATGAAAGTCCTTTTTCTTGAGTCTGAATGATTCCCAGTGATGCTGAAGCTTTATAGTGTTGAGAAGAGTCTGATGTTACGTGTGAATGCGTACTCTATGAGGGTACGTAAGGGTGTATTCCTGTGCCCTACGTCATATTTTTACCTGCAAATGAGGCGGTAATGCGTCATAACGGTATGGTAAGAACAATGCTGCTGTAGGGGATCTGAAGAAGACTTTCTGGTTCTTCTAACACATCGTATTTTGATTTAAGGTGTCACTGGGCATTAGGTGTTTCACTGTGTAGCGTCATTGCACCATTTGTCACAATAAACAATTTGAACATAATGCCACCTTTGTGAAAGTGTTTTGTAATAGTTAGTTTTACAATCCAATATCTAGCCTATATCTAGATAACACCCAGTGGGTGGAATATAACTTAATAGTTTTATTATCTATCAAAGGAAAATATAACACTAGTAAACATACTGGAATACCGTCACTTCTCTTTGTCTGTGGTCTAATTTATGAAACCACATTACGTTACAATTACATAAAGAAATTCTAGTTTTGTACAAAACTCAACATTATTATGTCCGAAAAGTCATTCCAATTGAACATTCCATTAATCTGATTGAATCAGGTAAAGTCAGGGTATAACTAAAAAGAGGGGCTTTCACAGTTACTAAACCTTAAAACATGCAACTACATTATGTTTAAAACACAGTGTCATTACAAAGTAACATATTTTTTACAGCTATGGATTTATCAATCAAAATCATGTAAGATGAATGTGTAGGGCCTTAGTAACTGCTGAACCAGGGAGGCAAATGATCACATTCATTTGTTACCTGGTGTCACTACTTTACTATGTTCTTATAATGCCTTTGCAAGATCACTGAGATAATCACACGTCATCATTGTTGCCAAAAATTTTCATATGTGTTTATTATTGTTAGTTATGCTTAGAGACAAGAAGAATTTTGAAGCTTGAATCTTACGTTAAGAGATGAGTCAGACTTTTTTCCAACCATAAATTGACCTTACACTAGCTACTAGTTCTTTCATGTTACATGTCTACAACATGCTATTTTCAGTATGCAGAGATCAGTCATACAATGACTCTGAAGTGACATGTATAATTCAGGTAATCTTAATTTCTTAATATCTTAAACTATTTTATTGGATTTAGTTACTCCAATAACGTCATCACAACATACAGTAAATTCATTTGGTAAACTGAAAGACAAATGCTTCATTAATTTTAGACATTTCATAAATGTGTGACCAATGTCGACATTACAATTAAAATAATCCAATGGATTATATATTGATTTATTTTTCATTTTTGTAAACCCCTGTCCTAATAAAAACAATTGCTTGAGATTAGAATTTTTGACATGAGAACTTTGAAAAATAAAACCCTGAGTCAGTATTCATTGCATCCTGCAAATATTTCTGCACCTTCTCCAACATATCTATCATGTGAACTGATACCCAAGTTATAACTTCATTATACTTTTTTATTATCAATAATAATAATAATAATAATAATAATAATAATAATAATAATAAATATAGCTGCAAGCAGCAATGCGGGGGCCTAGCAGAGCGCTATAGCAGGAATGGCGTTGCCATGGCATGAGCAAGCACTCACAGCAAGAGGCCAAATTACACCAATGTCCTTTTGCATTCTCACAATCAGCTACCATGTCCCTCTACCAAGTTTGGACTTCATACACCAAAGTGTTGCTGAGATGTGAGCTCACTTTCTTTATTACAGCACCCCTAGAGGCCAAATGAGACCACTTTCCTTGCATGTCCTCACAATCAGCTAATATGTCCATGTATCAAGTGTGGACTTAATACAATGAAGCGTTACTGAGATATGAGCCCACTTCCTGTATTACAGCGCCCCCTATAGAGGCCAAATGATGCCAATTTCGTACTGAGTCCTCACAATCAGGTTCCAAGTCCCTGTACCAAGTTTGGACTTCATACATCAAAGCGCTGCTAAGATAGGAGCTCACTTCCTGTATTGCAGCGCCCCCTATAGAGGCCACATGATGCCAATTTCTTAGTGCGTCCTCACAATCAGATACCAAGTCCCTGTACCAAGTTTGGACTTCATACATTAAAGCATAGCCGAGATGTTAGCCCACTTCCTGTTTGGTGGCTTCATCGCCATATTTGATTGTCTGTCACGGGCAAACAAAAATTAAATTAAAAAATCTGACAAGTATCGTTTGTGCGGCTCGGTCTGAAGATCATCTCCAACAAGTTCTGTGAAAATTGGATGAAATTTGTAACCGCTGAAATTTTTTTTTGTTTTTTTACTAAATCCAATATGGCGGAGGTCCAATATGACGGAAAGTGATAGGATAGGGGTCGATGAACTCTGGATGGTCCAGGGATTCATACACTACCTCAATTGTGAAAATCAGACAAAAGAGTCAAGGATCACGCGCATGAACGCATGTCCAGCATTGAACTGGTGGTGGCGCTAGTGTGTTCAATGTATATGCATAAAAATTGCTGTGAGTGATTGGGACAGTGTCCTGACTAATGGTATCGAGTTTTGTTAGGTTAACTCAAAGCGTCACGGAGATGTTAGTCCACTTCCTGTTTGGCGGCTTTGTCACCGTATTTGATTGGCTGTCACGGGCAAACAAAATTGAAATTGAAAAATCTGGCAAGTATCTTTTGTGCGGCTCGGGCAGAAGATCATCTCCGCCAAGTTCCGTGAAAATCGGATGAAATTTGTAACCGCTGAAACTTTTCGTAGAGTTTGGACTAAATCCAATATGGCGGAGGTCCAATATGGCGGAAAGTGACTGGATAGGAGTTGATGAACTCGGGATGGTCCAAGGATTCAGATGCTACCTCAATTGTGAAAGTCAGACAAAAGAGTAAAGGATCACGCGCATGAACGCATGTCCATCATTGAACTGGTGGTGGCGCTAGACTGTTCAATGTATATGCATAAAAATTGCTGTGAGTGATTGGGACAGTGTCCTGACTAATGGTATCGAGTTTTGTTATGTTAACTCAAGGTACCACGGAGATGTTAGTCCACTTCCTGTTTGGCGGCTTCATCGCCATATTTGATTGGCTGTCACGGGCAAACAAAAATGAAATTGAAAAATCTGACAAGTATCTTTTGTGCGGCTCGGGCAGAAGATCATCTCCGCCAAGTTCCGTGAAAATCGGATGAAATTTCTGACCGCTGAAACTTTTCGTAGAGTTTGGACTAAATCCAATATGGCGGAAAGTGACGTATTAGGGGTCATTGAACTTAGGTCGGCCCAGGGATTCCAACGGTGCCTGATATGTGAAAATCGGACGAACCGTTCAATGGTCACATGCGTGAGTGTTGGGCATAGAGTTCTGGAAACTGGTGAGAGTGATGATGGGACAGTGTTGAATCAATGTGCCAAATTTCATAACTTTAGACCCAGCGGTTCAATTTTCGGCCAGATTTTGACCTGTTGGTGGAGCTAGATGGCTGGGTTTAGAGGTCCGTAAATGAGTGTGAGTGGTCAGTGGAGTGTCCCGAAACTTTCTGCCAAAAAATCTGCACTTTTTAGCCAGGCGTTCTATGGGCTGCCATAGACTCCAATGGCAGAAGTGCAATAATAGGAAAAGCTAGTAACTCAATGGGTGCCTTCGCAGCTTCGCTGCTTGGCCCCCAATAATAATAGATATACTAGTACCAATTTCTCACCTAATCAAAGACAGTTAAGAGATATAAATAGATATGCAGTACTAAACAGTATATAGAAAGTAAAATTGCGAAGTGAAAGCTTTTCTTAACAAATGCAATTTCATCTGAAACTTACAGCCATCTATACGAACAGTAGATCTGACATTTTATGGGAGAGGATTTCACAGGGAAGGGCCTCAGAGGAGGAAGCTCTGTCACCCATGCAACAGAGTCTTGTTTTGGGGATACTTTGAGTGTGCCACGGTCTGCGTACCGGTGAGAGCCTATAACACAGCATATGTGTATGAGTTCAGGTAAGCAGAGACAGAGCTGTGTAGGGCCTTGAAGCTGAGTAGATGGACTTTGAAGTCTTTTGAGGTGGAAGGACAACTGATTAGTTTTGTCAATATGAGTTCTAAAAGAGGAGTTGAAGTCTAGCAGAAAATCTCAGCTTTTGACTTGAGGGGTAGCTGTGACCGTCATCAATGGTGAAACAGAAGTTTTTGAGTCTGAGGAGCTTTGGGTCAACGATGCTAAAATGCATGTAACAAAGAAGAAACATCTGTAGAGGTTTCATGCCATCTTGACACCTTGTCCTCCTGGAACAGAATCTGTACTTGTTTATGATTTGAAACACAGACCTCACCTCAACTCTTGTGTCTAATTTGTTGAAAGGCATCTTTCTAAAATTTGAAAACAGAATTTACTGTAAAAACAGCTCTATGAAGTGTTTCAGTAAGAAGGTAAACCTTCTGATATGGTGATAAAACTCATACATGGGTCTGTGTCTATCCATAAGGCACATACTATGTAAAAATGTAGGCAGGTCTGGACTGGTAATCTGGCATACTGGCATTTTCTTTGTTGGCCCATGTACCTTGGGTATTTTATATAAATCCTTAAAATTATAATAAAAACATAACTTTTCAAAACAAGTTTACTTTATTTTTGTCCATAAATAAATACAAATAAATATAGGAACATTGTACAATAAATATGAATGTAATGCATAAACATTTCCATAATAAACATGCTAAATAAATAATACATGAATTGTTTTTTAAGGGAAATAAATAAACAAATAAATAGGTGCAATACACATATGTACATTAGCCGCCATTTCACAGTAATGTTTTTGTCATTAATTACAATGAAAATTGCATCATCTTCAACCAGATAACTGCTTAGATAAACAAATACATTGACAATACTGTTGAGAACATTTAAATACACACCATTTGATGCTGTTGCACAAGTTTAGGTTCACAGTAATATGATAGGTCAACAAATGTATAGCAATATCGACAACACATAGCAAATTCACATTGAAACATACTGATAGTGAGATAAACTACCAGAAATAAAAGTAAGCTATATGAGTCTTTGAAGGTATTCCTATATTCCAGTTCTCTGTTTCTCTTGTTCCGGTTCCTTCCATCATGCAGCTGAGAGGGGCGGAGGGCTGGAGTGTGCTGACCAGTGACTGACCAGTGACCAGCTCCTACCACGGCCGCATCACAATCACAGAGAGCAGCGTGAGGCCACAGGTGGTGAAGAGGCTGATTTTACTGCTGATGTCACCAGAGGAAGAAGCATTGATGCCTGCTGCTGCTGCAGTGGTAGTGGTGGTGGTGGTGGGACTCTTGGTGGTTGTTGTGCTGTCTGTTGGAGAAATCAACACTCATGTTATAGAAATGGCCTGAGAACATGTCTGTGAAGTGTGAATATCTGCAGATAAGCTAAACTGGACTGAACTGCTACCTTCCAGCATGCCTGAGCCCTCCTCAGGAAGCAACTGCACGGCGGCTCTCCGGACACGCGTCTCAGAGGACTTCAGTCCACTGGCTGAGTTCCCCTTCACAGAGGGCCTTGTGCTGTCATGTTCTCCCCTAAGAGAAGTACTCTGAAGGGGGGAGATCCTGGAGGGAAGACTGGGCCTGGAGTCCTGGTCTGTCAGTAAGAACTGGGAACTCTCCAGGTCACTGTAGAACTCGCTGTTGTCTGATTGGCTGGAAAGGTCTTTGGTGGGGATACATAGTGAGAACACAAACAGTCCTGTAATGTAAGAGGAAAAATAGTTGAAAGGAGCCATCAGTATCCGTCCGATTGAGTGGAAATAGTCACTGGAATTCACACCAATATTTTAGTTTTGTGTGTAAATGAGCAGTTGACTGACCTGAGAACAGCAGAAGGTTGAACATCTCTGGTAATTTCTTGAGAGGTATAATGGAGGAAATCAATTCAAATAAAAACCTGCACAAAGAAGACAATGAAACATTATGTATTTTGACTTGTTTAGTTTTATAAGTTTGAATTTAGATTCAGATATATTATTACCACACCTCTACATATCAGTCTGTTTGGAAACTCACATGTACTCAAAAATATATAGAACTTATAATAAATACAACTTCTAAAGGCAAAATGATAGGATTGAGTTTCCAACGTACATTTTCTTTGTTCAAAATAAAAATGTGTAAAAGCACTTTTAAACAATTATTCATTTAAGAAAATAAATATCTATTCCTAAAAATGAAATAGATTTTTTTGTTCTAACATTACACAATGATATGGTTAAGAATAAATTTGAAGTCTGTTGCATACTCCAAGAAATATTGCTGATAGTTTACCTGTCGGGTATGTGTCAAATAGAAACCAGTGCAGGATGTTTGCTGATTTGTATTTGTCCTCAGATGAAAGTCCTTTTTCTTGAGTCTGAATGATTCCCAGTGATGCTGAAGCTTTATAGTGTTGAGAAGAGTCTGATGTTACGTGTGAATGCGTACTCTATGAGGGTACGTAAGGGTGTATTCCTGTGCCCTACGTCATATTTTTACCTGCAAATGAGGCGTGTACGTCATAACGGTATGGTAAGAACAATGCGCTGTAGGGGATCTGAAGAAGACTTTCTGGTTCTTCTAACACATCGTATTTTGATTTAAGGTGTCACTGGGCATTAGGTGTTTCACTGTGTAGCGTCATTGCACCATTTGTCACAATAAACAATTTGAACGCAATGCCACCTTTGTGAAAGTGTTTTGTAATAGTTAGTTTTACAATCCAATATCTAGCCTATATCTAGATAACACCCAGTGGGTGGAATATAACTTAATAGTTTTATTATCTATCAAAGGAAAATATAACACTAGTAAACATACTGGAATACCGTCACTTCTCTTTGTCTGTGGTCTAATTTATGAAACCACATTACGTTACAATTACATAAAGAAATTCTAGTTTTGTACAAAACTCAACATTATTATGTCCGAAAAGTCATTCCAATTGAACATTCCATTAATCTGATTGAATCAGGTAAAGTCAGGGTATAACTAAAAAGAGGGGCTTTCACAGTTACTAAACCTTAAAACATGCAACTACATTATGTTTAAAACACAGTGTCATTACAAAGTAACATATTTTTTACAGCTATGGATTTATCAATCAAAATCATGTAAGATGAATGTGTAGGGCCTTAGTAACTGCTGAACCAGGGAGGCAAATGATCACATTCATTTGTTACCTGGTGTCACTACTTTACTATGTTCTTATACGCCTTTGCAAGATCACTGAGATAATCACACGTCATCATTGTTGCCAAAAATTTTCATATGTGTTTATTATTGTTAGTTATGCTTAGAGACAAGAAGAATTTTGAAGCTTGAATCTTACGTTAAGAGATGAGTCAGACTTTTTTCCAACCATAAATTGACCTTACACTAGCTACTAGTTCTTTCATGTTACATGTCTACAACATGCTATTTTCAGTATGCAGAGATCAGTCATACAATGACTCTGAAGTGACATGTATAATTCAGGTAATCTTAATTTCTTAATATCTTAAACTATTTTATTGGATTTAGTTACTCCAATAACGTCATCACAACATACAGTAAATTCATTTGGTAAACTGAAAGACAAATGCTTCATTAATTTTAGACATTTCATAAATGTGTGACCAATGTCGACATTACAATTAAAATAATCCAATGGATTATATATTGATTTATTTTTCATTTTTGTAAACCCCTGTCCTAATAAAAACAATTGCTTGAGATTAGAATTTTTGACATGAGAACTTTGAAAAATAAAACCCTGAGTCAGTATTCATTGCATCCTGCAAATATTTCTGCACCTTCTCCAACATATCTATCATGTGAACTGATACCCAAGTTATAACTTCATTATACTTTTTTATTATCAATAATAATAATAATAATAATAATAATAATAATAATAATAAATATAGCTGCAAGCAGCAATGCGGGGGCCTAGCAGAGCGCTATAGCAGGAATGGCGTTGCCATGGCATGAGCAAGCACTCACAGCAAGAGGCCAAATTACACCAATGTCCTTTTGCATTCTCACAATCAGCTACCATGTCCCTCTACCAAGTTTGGACTTCATACACCAAAGTGTTGCTGAGATGTGAGCTCACTTTCTTTATTACAGCACCCCTAGAGGCCAAATGAGACCACTTTCCTTGCATGTCCTCACAATCAGCTAATATGTCCATGTATCAAGTGTGGACTTAATACAATGAAGCGTTACTGAGATATGAGCCCACTTCCTGTATTACAGCGCCCCCTATAGAGGCCAAATGATGCCAATTTCGTACTGAGTCCTCACAATCAGGTTCCAAGTCCCTGTACCAAGTTTGGACTTCATACATCAAAGCGCTGCTAAGATAGGAGCTCACTTCCTGTATTGCAGCGCCCCCTATAGAGGCCACATGATGCCAATTTCTTAGTGCGTCCTCACAATCAGATACCAAGTCCCTGTACCAAGTTTGGACTTCATACATTAAAGCATAGCCGAGATGTTAGCCCACTTCCTGTTTGGTGGCTTCATCGCCATATTTGATTGTCTGTCACGGGCAAACAAAAATTAAATTAAAAAATCTGACAAGTATCGTTTGTGCGGCTCGGTCTGAAGATCATCTCCAACAAGTTCTGTGAAAATTGGATGAAATTTGTAACCGCTGAAATTTTTCGTAGAGTTTGGACTAAATCCAATATGGCGGAGGTCCAATATGACGGAAAGTGATAGGATAGGGGTCGATGAACTCTGGATGGTCCAGGGATTCATACACTACCTCAATTGTGAAAATCAGACAAAAGAGTCAAGGATCACGCGCATGAACGCATGTCCAGCATTGAACTGGTGGTGGCGCTAGTGTGTTCAATGTATATGCATAAAAATTGCTGTGAGTGATTGGGACAGTGTCCTGACTAATGGTATCGAGTTTTGTTAGGTTAACTCAAAGCGTCACGGAGATGTTAGTCCACTTCCTGTTTGGCGGCTTTGTCACCGTATTTGATTGGCTGTCACGGGCAAACAAAATTGAAATTGAAAAATCTGGCAAGTATCTTTTGTGCGGCTCGGGCAGAAGATCATCTCCGCCAAGTTCCGTGAAAATCGGATGAAATTTGTAACCGCTGAAACTTTTCGTAGAGTTTGGACTAAATCCAATATGGCGGAGGTCCAATATGGCGGAAAGTGACTGGATAGGAGTTGATGAACTCGGGATGGTCCAAGGATTCAGATGCTACCTCAATTGTGAAAGTCAGACAAAAGAGTAAAGGATCACGCGCATGAACGCATGTCCATCATTGAACTGGTGGTGGCGCTAGACTGTTCAATGTATATGCATAAAAATTGCTGTGAGTGATTGGGACAGTGTCCTGACTAATGGTATCGAGTTTTGTTATGTTAACTCAAGGTACCACGGAGATGTTAGTCCACTTCCTGTTTGGCGGCTTCATCGCCATATTTGATTGGCTGTCACGGGCAAACAAAAATGAAATTGAAAAATCTGACAAGTATCTTTTGTGCGGCTCGGGCAGAAGATCATCTCCGCCAAGTTCCGTGAAAATCGGATGAAATTTCTGACCGCTGAAACTTTTCGTAGAGTTTGGACTAAATCCAATATGGCGGAAAGTGACGTATTAGGGGTCATTGAACTTAGGTCGGCCCAGGGATTCCAACGGTGCCTGATATGTGAAAATCGGACGAACCGTTCAATGGTCACATGCGTGAATGCAATCCAGGTTCAACCCATTGATGGCGCTAGAGTGTTGGGCATAGAGTTCTGGAAACTGGTGAGAGTGATGATGGGACAGTGTTGAATCAATGTGCCAAATTTCATAACTTTAGACCCAGCGGTTCAATTTTCGGCCAGATTTTGACCTGTTGGTGGAGCTAGATGGCTGGGTTTAGAGGTCCGTAAATGAGTGTGAGTGGTCAGTGGAGTGTCCCGAAACTTTCTGCCAAAAAATCTGCACTTTTTAGCCAGGCGTTCTATGGGCTGCCATAGACTCCAATGGCAGAAGTGCAATAATAGGAAAAGCTAGTAACTCAATGGGTGCCTTCGCAGCTTCGCTGCTTGGCCCCCAATAATAATAGATATACTAGTACCAATTTCTCACCTAATCAAAGACAGTTAAGAGATATAAATAGATATGCAGTACTAAACAGTATATAGAAAGTAAAATTGCGAAGTGAAAGCTTTTCTTAACAAATGCAATTTCATCTGAAACTTACAGCCATCTATACGAACAGTAGATCTGACATTTTATGGGAGAGGATTTCACAGGGAAGGGCCTCAGAGGAGGAAGCTCTGTCACCCATGCAACAGAGTCTTGTTTTGGGGATACTTTGAGTGTGCCACGGTCTCATGCACCCGGTGAGAGCCTATAACACAGCATATGTGTATGAGTTCAGGTAAGCAGAGACAGAGCTGTGTAGGGCCTTGAAGCTGAGTAGATGGACTTTGAAGTCTTTTGAGGTGGAAGGACAACTGATTAGTTTTGTCAATATGAGTTCTAAAAGAGGAGTTGAAGTCTAGCAGAAAATCTCAGCTTTTGACTTGAGGGGTAGCTGTGACCGTCATCAATGGTGAAACAGAAGTTTTTGAGTCTGAGGAGCTTTGGGTCAACGATGCTAAAATGCATGTAACAAAGAAGAAACATCTGTAGAGGTTTCATGCCATCTTGACACCTTGTCCTCCTGGAACAGAATCTGTACTTGTTTATGATTTGAAACACAGACCTCACCTCAACTCTTGTGTCTAATTTGTTGAAAGGCATCTTTCTAAAATTTGAAAACAGAATTTACTGTAAAAACAGCTCTATGAAGTGTTTCAGTAAGAAGGTAAACCTTCTGATATGGTGATAAAACTCATACATGGGTCTGTGTCTATCCATAAGGCACATACTATGTAAAAATGTAGGCAGGTCTGGACTGGTAATCTGGCATACTGGCATTTTCTTTGTTGGCCCATGTACCTTGGGTATTTTATATAAATCCTTAAAATTATAATAAAAACATAACTTTTCAAAACAAGTTTACTTTATTTTTGTCCATAAATAAATACAAATAAATATAGGAACATTGTACAATAAATATGAATGTAATGCATAAACATTTCCATAATAAACATGCTAAATAAATAATACATGAATTGTTTTTTAAGGGAAATAAATAAACAAATAAATAGGTGCAATACACATATGTACATTAGCCGCCATTTCACAGTAATGTTTTTGTCATTAATTACAATGAAAATTGCATCATCTTCAACCAGATAACTGCTTAGATAAACAAATACATTGACAATACTGTTGAGAACATTTAAATACACACCATTTGATGCTGTTGCACAAGTTTAGGTTCACAGTAATATGATAGGTCAACAAATGTATAGCAATATCGACAACACATAGCAAATTCACATTGAAACATACTGATAGTGAGATAAACTACCAGAAATAAAAGTAAGCTATATGAGTCTTTGAAGGTATTCCTATATTCCAGTTCTCTGTTTCTCTTGTTCCGGTTCCTTCCATCATGCAGCTGAGAGGACGGAGGGCTGGAGTGTGCTGACCAGTGACTGACCAGTGACCAGCTCCTACCACGGCCGCATCACAATCACAGAGAGCAGCGTGAGGCCACAGGTGGTGAAGAGGCTGATTTTACTGCTGATGTCACCAGAGGAAGAAGCATTGATGCCTGCTGCTGCTGCAGTGGTAGTGGTGGTGGTGGTGGGACTCTTGGTGGTTGTTGTGCTGTCTGTTGGAGAAATCAACACTCATGTTATAGAAATGGCCTGAGAACATGTCTGTGAAGTGTGAATATCTGCAGATAAGCTAAACTGGACTGAACTGCTACCTTCCAGCATGCCTGAGCCCTCCTCAGGAAGCAACTGCACGGCGGCTCTCCGGACACGCGTCTCAGAGGACTTCAGTCCACTGGCTGAGTTCCCCTTCACAGAGGGCCTTGTGCTGTCATGTTCTCCCCTAAGAGAAGTACTCTGAAGGGGGGAGATCCTGGAGGGAAGACTGGGCCTGGAGTCCTGGTCTGTCAGTAAGAACTGGGAACTCTCCAGGTCACTGTAGAACTCGCTGTTGTCTGATTGGCTGGAAAGGTCTTTGGTGGGGATACATAGTGAGAACACAAACAGTCCTGTAATGTAAGAGGAGAAATAGTTGAAAGGAGCCATCAGTATCCGTCCGATTGAGTGGAAATAGTCACTGGAATTCACACCAATATTTTAGTTTTGTGTGTAAATGAGCAGTTGACTGACCTGAGAACAGCAGAAGGTTGAACATCTCTGGTAATTTCTTGAGAGGTATAATGGAGGAAATCAATTCAAATAAAAAACCTGCACAAAGAAGACAATGAAACATTATGTATTTTGACTTGTTTAGTTTTATAAGTTTGAATTTAGATTCAGATATATTATTACCACACCTCTACATATCAGTCTGTTTGGAAACTCACATGTACTCAAAAATATATAGAACTTATAATAAATACAACTTCTAAAGGCAAAATGATAGGATTGAGTTTCCAACGTACATTTTCTTTGTTCAAAATAAAAATGTGTAAAAGCACTTTTAGACAATTATTCATTTAAGAACATAAATATCTATTTCTAAAAATGAAATACATTTTTCTGTTCTAATATTACACAATGATATGGTTAAGAATAAATTTGAAGTCTGTTGCATACTCCAAGAAATATTGCTGATAGTTTACCTGTCGGGTATGTGTCAAATAGAAACCAGTGCAGGATGTTTGCTGATTTGTATTTGTCCTCAGATGAAAGTCCTTTTTCTTGAGTCTGAATGATTCCCAGTGATGCTGAAGCTTTATAGTGTTGAGAAGAGTCTGATGTTACGTGTGAATGCGTACTCTATGAGGGTACGTAAGGGTGTATTCCTGTGCCCTACGTCATATTTTTACCTGCAAATGAGGCGTGTACTTCATAACGGTATGGTAAGAACAATGCGCTGTAGGGGATCTGAAGAAGACTTTCTGGTTCTTCTAACACATCGTATTTTGATTTAAGGTGTCACTGGGCATTAGGTGTGTCACTGTGTAGCGTCATTGCACCATTTGTCACAATAAACAATTTGAACGCAATGCCACCTTTGTGAAAGTGTT
Organism: Alosa alosa; assembly: GCF_017589495.1. Lineage (NCBI taxonomy): Eukaryota > Metazoa > Chordata > Actinopteri > Clupeiformes > Clupeidae > Alosa > Alosa alosa. The sequence goes on from NC_063189.1 coordinate 8,845,344, forward strand.
TTGTAATAGTTAGTTTTACAATCCAATATCTAGCCTATATCTAGATAACACCCAGTGGGTGGAATATAACTTAATAGTTTTATTATCTATCAAAGGAAAATATAACACTTATAAACATACTGGAATACCGTCTGTAGTCTAATTTATGAAACCATATTACGTTACAATTACATAAAGAAATTCTAGTTTTGTACAAAACTCAACATTATTATGTCCGAAAAGTCATTCCAATTGAGCATTCCATTAATCTGATTGAATCAGGTAAAGTCAGGGTATCACTAAAAAAAAAGGGGCTTTCACAGTTACTAAACCTTAAAACATGCAACTACATAAACTAGTTATGTTTAAAACACAATGTCATTACAAAGTAACATCTTTTTTTACAGCAATGGATTTATCAACCAAAATCATGTTAGATGAATGTGTAGGGCCTTTGTAACTGCTGAACCAGGGAGGCAAATGATCACATTCATTTGTTACCTGGTGTCACTACTTTACTATGTTCTTATACGCCTTTGCAAGATCACTGAGATAATCAAACATGTCATCATTGTTGCCAAAAGTTTTCATATGTGTTTATTATTGTTATGCTTAAAGACAAGAAGAATGTTGAAGCTTGAATCTTACGTTAAGAGATGAGTCATACTTTGTTCCTACCATAAATTGACCTTACACTAGCTACTAGTGCTTTCATGTTACATGTCTACAACATGCTATTTTCAGTATGCAGAGGTCAGTCATACAATGTCTCTGAAGTGACATGTATATTTCATGTAATCTTAATTTCTTAAAAATTACAAAATCTTAATCTTTGCCTGAACACAATTTCATTTCTTAATGTAATTTGCAATGGTGTTAAATTTCATTACACACTATTAGAAAATGTAATAACCACAGATGTACTTGGTCTGACTGCAACAATGTTAAGGTAGTGGTATATGTCAAAGTAAGATCAGCATGAAAGGCAGGTTTCCAAGCAGAAAATTGCCCTTATTCACACTCTGTTGAATTTGACCACACAGGCAAATGCCATCAATAGGTGGTCAGGTTTCGGGTGTGTTCGAATTCCCTTCCTTGTAG
>NC_063189.1:8851423-8858923 GCF_017589495.1 Alosa alosa
GAGAGGGGCTCTGATCACTCACGGACACGTTGTTGATCCTCATGCGGCTCAGGGTCCTCCGGTAGTAGCTGAAGTCATTCTGGATGGCCGGGTTGGTCATCTGCAAGAGGGCAAGCAGGGACAGTGAGCATCTGTGCAGGGACTCCCCTCACCAGGCCCTGCCCAGTCCACCAGGCCGGCTAGCGTGGCCAGCCCGCACCCAGCCGACATCTGCGCCTCTCACCCGTGTCCCCCCCTTTTTTCACCAGGCTTGCGTTAGTGTTATGCAGACGAAGCACTTCATTAATGTTTGATTTTGCTTATTGGCATAAATTTGCAATAACCTCATCAAACCAGCCAGGCTGCCTCCAGCTATAATTGGGTTCATGAATCTGCAAACTAGATGCAAAGTACGGCTGAGGGCGTATAACTAGCCTCAATCGCCAAAGCTATTAACTCTACCAACAAGAAGCTGGGGGAGCCAGTCTGCAGACAATTCATGTTTGCTTAACAGCATACGGCACAGTGAATCTGATTGGTTCTGTGTGACAGAAATGCCATGATGAATGGAAATGAATTTCCAAGATGAATGGAAATGGTTTAAAGCAACACAGTGCAGTTTTAACCTTAAAATAACGACTTTAAACTCATTTTGATGCCACACAACATTGTTGTGGCGGGTAAGAGCATGACCCCTTTCATCGGCTTTAGACTAATTGGATACCACCTTGACACTTAATGGGTACCCAGTGTGTAGTAATTTTGCAGAAAAGTTAAAATCCCACATTGTGTGTTACTCTAAGTTGTAAAAGCTCATTCACACCAAGAATGATAACGATAACTATAACCATAACGATAAAAGCGTTCGCACTGAACAACGATAAACAAAGTCTCTCCTTGTGTTAATGAATGTGACAATTAAAATTCGATGGGTTCTGATTGGCTATTAGCTTTTTACCGTTCTGAAAATCGCTCTGAAAGTGATCCCCAACGATATCGTTCTTCATGTCGTTATCGTTATAGTTTACGTGTGAATGTCGTCATTCATATTAACGAGATTTATTTATAGTTATCGTTATCGTTCTTGGTGTGAATGGGCCATAACTGCTTGTGGACAAAGTCCAGTAATGCAGAGCATTTGGAGAGTGTGAGTCCCTGACATTCAGGAGCAGATTAATGAGAGCCTGCTCCACAGGAGACAAGTCCTTCTCAAGTTCATGTCAACGAGGGGCAATTTCATCACCCTCCCTCTCCCTCCACTCTCTCCTCACCTTCCATTTCCCTCTCCACTTCACACCTTTCCTCTGCTAATTATGGCTTTGTTTTAACACCCCGCACTTTCTGTCAGGTTTCTGCTCATTTTTCGGCCCAGTTCACACCAAAGATTCGCGTAGAGATGAGCTACAACATTCTATGAACCAGCAACTTGTTTTGTCTCGTCGCGAATCTTTGGTGTGAATTGGGCTTTACGTTGTGTCTTCTGATCTGTGTCTCATAATATTGCTCTGATTCGTCTCTAGGCCCACCCCCCCCCCCCTCTCAGCTCCAACTGTGCAGTGCGGTGACTAGAATTTGAGCCGCTGCAGCAGCCTCCTCCCAGACTAGACCAGACTAGACTAGACCAGACCACTCTAGACTAGACGTTCCACTCCATCCGCAGCAGAGCACATAGCCTCTCCTCACTGCCCAAGGGCCAAGCTGACACGGAGGGATGCTGCATATCACACAACCTATCAACGCTCTCTCCATGTCTAGACACCACAAGATGGAAACCTACCCAGACAATCACTGCTTGATTGGAATGAAAACCGGCAAATGTCACACCAGCCAATGTTAGTTATGGACCCTGTCTAGCCCTGTCTTGTTCTACTACTCTGTTGCCCAGAGCTGTCTCACAAGCTCGGTCAGACAGAGCACCTTGAGTTAGCGCTGAACCTCTAGAGGGAGGGGCCCTGCCTGCCTGCCTGCCTGCTGCTCACAGCGAGCTGGTTGTGGGCTCTGGTGGCTGGCGGCTGGGCTGTGGGCTTGCTCACCTTGAGCTCATCGAAGCGCAGCGTGAAGTGCAGGATCTCGGCAAACTGCCGCGCCAACGCCTGCTCCTGCTCCAGGTGCTGCGTGGGACTGCAGCGCGTGCTCGTCAGGGAGCTCAGCAGGCCGTGCAGTGCACCCTCTGCAGAGAGAGAGAGAGAGAGAGAGAGAGAGAGAGAGAGAGAGAGGGAGGGAGGGAGGGAGAGAGAGAGAGAGGCGAAAGAGAGGGAGAGAGGGAGAGAGAGAGGGAGAAAGAGAGGGAGAGAGAGAGGGGGCAGAGAGAGAGGGAGAGAGGGAGAGAGAAAGGGAGAGAGATAGGGAGGGGGGACAGAGAGAGAGGGAGAGAGAGAGGGAGGGGGGGCCGAGAGAGGAAGGGGGGCAGAGAGAAAGGTGGAGAAAGGGAGAGAGAGGGATGGGAGAGAGGGAGAGAAAGAGAGATGGAGAGTGGGAAGGAGGGAGTTGGAGAGAGAAAGAAAGACAGAAGACAGAGAGAGGGTGGAGGGTGTGAGAGTGAGAGCGCAATGGAAAAAGAGAAAGGGATATGTAGAGAGAGAGAGAGAGAGAGAGAGAGAGAGAGAGAGAGAGAGACAAGGGCAAAGAAAGGACAAAGAAGGGAGATATAGTGATGGCAGTATTATGAGATTCAAAAAAAAGTAATTGAGGATTGTATGAGGTCAGGCCCCAGGGGTACAGGAGAACCCAGACAGGAAATGGATGAGGTATGAGGGAGAGGACTGGCTGGGAGGAAGAGGCACATGGAGCCCACTGGAGGCAACCTGACTCAATAAGGGCTTCAGTTAACAGTGCTTACTGTCAACTCACAACAGTTACACAAGTACACACACTTGCATACAGCCGTCCCCATGCATTTCTCAGCACTCTTCGGCTGCCTTCCCTCAGACCAAAACAAATCCCACAATTCACCGAGTGTGTGTAGTGGGGGGCGGGGGTCGACAGGAGGGTTAGGCCAGACTAGAGGCATCCGGGGTGGGCTGCGCCCCCAGAGAGCGCTCCTATTGGCTGCTGTGTTTGTGGTTGATTAGAGGATGTGTCATAGTTAATTAGGTCATGACCTACTTCCTCTTGTCTAAGCCCCCTCCCACCCATCTGATTCACAGTTACCCCCTGCCCCACCCCCCAGGTCCTCAGAATAACACGAACGATCATGGTCTCCATCATCACAACACTTGAACAGTGAATACCAAAACACACAGCTTGACATCAAACCTGTATTTGCTCACATGACGTTTGAGACCTGATGATCATTACAGTATGATTATATTGGTGTAAGAATTTTAGAATATCTGGAGAAGATATTGTTATCAGTAGGAAACAGAGTAGTAAATCTCTATCATGAGGTAATTGGATTTTTTTTTTTTTTTTGTGAACCCTTGCTCAAATCAAATGCCAATCTCTAGGAGAAATAGGGGAAAACGGCAACCAGAAACAGTGAATGGCAAATTCTTTAGCTTCTGCTTTGTGCATGGGAGAGGAATGCAGCCGCAGTGGTGGCCTGGTGGTGCTGTGCTTGATGAGGTAACACAGATTCGTCTCGCCCAAGGAGAGTTCTAATCCAATTAAGACGCATCACTGCTCCACCACAGGGGAGTCCCACATGGGCCCGGTGTCTGTCAGACACCACAACGCACACACACACACACACACACACACACACACACACTCAAATACAAACAGCACAACAATCCTCCCCCAACCCACAACAAACACTTACGAGCCATACACAGAGCTGGTTGGTGTAACCTATTCTTCTGCAACCAATCTGCCAACAAGCTACAGCTGATTAGCAACACAGCACCACCACTCACCCAAGGATACTCCCGGGGTTACTGCAGAGCTTAACGAAAGCCGTCCTGACAGACTGGCTTCTCCCAGGCCGTGCTGGAGGGACATGTAGGGCAGTGAGCGGGCAGACTGGGTGACCAGCATTACATAAGTGGCGGCGTCCACGAAACAGCTGACTGACATGTGCTCTAATGCCCCCCTGATCAGACGTGACCTCATCTGTGAGTGACAGCTGTCAGGGCTTTACGTCCACGGCTCATCACGTCCCCGTCTCGACTCGCCCCCGTTTCTTGCCCTGGCCAACCAACACCCCCATACCAACACACACACACACACACCCCACACCCCCATACCAACACACACACACCCCCATAACAACACACACACACACACACACCCCCACACCCCCATACCAACACACACACACACCCCCACACCCCCATTACAACACACACACACACACACACACCCCACACCCCCATAGCAACACACACACACACACCCCACACCCCCATACCAACACACACACACACACCCCCACACCCCCATACCAACACACACAAACACACCCCACACCCCCATAACAACACACAAACACACAGCCCACACCCCCAGAGCTCCAGTTCGGCCGCGGGCTGATCGCCGGGACGTCAGCCACTCGTCACGTCTCCGGCAGCTGACCGGGTCTGAGTCAGACGGAGACGTCAGAGGCATGATGGAGAGATGGAGAGGAATATCAACAGTACAGAGACAAGAGAGAGAGAGAGAGAGAGAGAGAGAGAGAGAGAGACAGAGTGAGCGTTGTCATCTGGAGGGGGGCGGTGTGAGGAGCTCACCTGAGGATGATGCACGCTGTCTGACATCACAGTAGAGTGAGCGCGTGCAGAGCGCCTGACTCACCCGTACTGTATGTGTGAGGAGAGCAGCTCTGCCCCTGTGAGCCAGCTGCCCTACAGGTGGACGAGCACCAGCTCTACCCAGAGCCAAGGCTACACTTGCTGGCCTCTCTCCACATTACACACACACACACACACACACACACACACACACTAATGCTGTTCCTGCTACATCACCTCAGCTGACAGAGTGAGTGTGTGGTGTGAAGTCAAATGAAATGTGAAGAGTTGCGTACCCAGCTTAAGGGAGAACTCGTAGAACTTCTTCAGCTTGCACACCAATGGAACCACGGCTGCCCAGGTTTTCTCCTGCACTCCCTCCTCATTCGGGTTCTGGATGGCCTGTCAGCAAGAGGGCATGCTTTACACACATTTGACATGGTTTACACATGTGACATATTTTATACACATTTGACATATCTGACATATATTTGTCACCAGTATCTGCGCACACATATGCCCCTTAGTGGTGACCTAGGTGACATGTAATGTTACACTTTAAAGGTATACTATGCAGGTTTAAGTATTTTTGGCAAGTGTAGAGCTCTAGAGTCGCGATGTATTTATGTGTCACTCTGCTATTGTAAATAGCGAACTTCTCGCGACTTATCCCACCTGTACACAATGCAAATGCTTTTGTTGTGGAGGTGAAGGATTAAGAACAGGCAAAAACTATCTCCAAAGAGCTAGATCTACTGACAATGTTTCAGATTCTTGCGAGTTTTGGCGGGGCGCCACTCTTGGAAGTTGCATAGCTGGTTTTCTCGGTAGGGACTTGCTACGTCTATGCTGTATAGCTATGCTAGGTGAACAATTTGGCTATTACAAGTTCGTTTACCATGAAATTGGCTTCATAAAGGTGAAAATCTTGCATAAATGAGTCGGAGGAGGTATTGTAAAGGTGTTGCGCTAGTCGTTGAGTTTGTACCTGTCTGATGGCCTCTCCTGCACCACTATAGGACTGCAGATCCTCCAGGACCTGCATGGCCTCCACCAGCACCTCGTTCACCTGGTCCCACACCTTCCTCTCCGGCCCTGTAGGCTGGGCATCTGGGGACACAGACAGCAACACTTTATGTCCAGCCATTTATCACTATGACATGAAATAAGTTGAGCTTGAGGAGTCTCCCATTTCTAAAAGATTGGTTAAGTTCAAGATATGTCGGCTATACTCTAGGTTTGGCGTGTGTCTATGTGCATGTGTGTGTCTGCGTGTGTGCGTGTATGTGTGTGTGTGTGTGTGTACACATGTGTGTGTGAACTTGTGTGTGTATAGGGTTAGAATTCCAGCCCACAGACGACCTACTTTCAAAGTCCAAGAAGAAGTTGCCAGTGTTGTTGTCTATGTCCCGCGTCAGGACCTTGATTAGGTTCCCCATAGCCACCAATGAGGGGGGACCTGTGGAGACAGAGAGCAGCAGCTCATCAATCAGCTGCACCGAGGGGCCCTGGGCAGACTCCACGGCCCAGGCACACTGCCTCCGTAATGGATGGACCTCCGCTGCACGTCTGCCCCCAGAGGACAGAGGCAGGCCTGTCTGTGTAGGTTAGAATAATATAAGGCTGTAAGTCTGTGTCTGTCTGCCTGTGTCCTGTGTGTTTCTGTGCATGCATGTACGTGTTTGCTTTTTATACTGTATATATTTGAGGGAATTGTCTGCAAGTACCATATATTATTACTCTTATATAATAATAGAATATATTATATAAATATATATTGTATATATTTGTCAAATCTTTATATATGACATGATGTCTGTTAAAATGCTGCATAATGTATGTATACATATGTATGTGAGGGCTCTTTTGCGTGCTCCTGTGCTGATACAAAGGGGACCTGTCCCTGCTGATACTCTGCATACCCCTGTGCAGATACCAAGGGGACCTGTCCCTGCTGATACTCTGCATGCCCCTGTGCAGATACCAAGGGGACCTGTCCCTGCTGATACTCTGCGTGCCGGCCCTCTGGACTCGCTCCGACCGGCCAGCACGCCACCACTGCTCTTCTCATGTCAACATCTGGCCGTACGTGTGAGCGTTATGTGGAGCATCTGTCACTGGTATCACGGCACCACAGGGAGCCAGTTGCCTCTATCACTATGTGTGTGTGTGTATGTGTGTGTGTGTGTGTGTGTTCCCAGACAGCTGTTCACCAAGCCCGTTCAACCAAATTCAATCACCTTGATGGTGAGAGTCAGTCACGCCATGCCATGACAGTTAGGACATAACGTACAACACATAACATAACACATAACAACACATACAACATTTTCTAACTCCATTAGCAAGTCAAAGAGTGAACTGCAGCAACAGTGAGGGTTGACGCAAGTGCTTAAAATGTGTAGCAGCTGGACATACAGTATAGCCTTGACCTGGGCAATTTCATGCTGTATCTCTTATGCACATGTAGGAATCAATTCTCCGACAATACTGCACTGAGAACTGCCAGACTTTCCTCAGACCCACCATCCCCAGCGGCCCACCCTTGCTGTGAGGAACAGATACTGCCAGAGTCGCTCCTGGCCTTCAGCCCGCGGGCGTTTCCTCGGTGCTCTGCTGCCCCCTAGCAGTGGCAGCGCGCCAATCTCACCGGCAACGCTGGCGCAGAAGGGTGGAATTGGAGTGGGGTGAGGTGGGGTGGGGCGATGAGACAGGAATGTGTCAAGTCCCAAAGTGGACTGCACCATCGTCTTCATCACCGCAACGTGACTCACCGCAGTCATCTATTCTGACGGCACCAAAAAAGAAAAAGGACCCGTGCTGGAGTCATCTGTTCCCCTTTCAACCCTCTGCC
>NC_063189.1:8863923-8893923 GCF_017589495.1 Alosa alosa
TCAGCTGTACCGCTGCCCCCTTGCACTGGTAGCTCCTTATTATGCCTAATATCGATATTTTTACTAAAATATGAAATTCCACAATTCAGATTCTAAACGGACTCATCTGGCAATTTGAGTTTTAGCTTTTTACCTTTTTGTTCTTCCTCATTTACACAAATGTCATGATGTATTGTAGATTAATTTTTGCAATGAATTGAGTATGGCAGAATTGCTGTATCGTAATATTATCGTTCTGAGCTACACCAGGCGCGTAACTGAAGCGTTCCGTTCGCGTTGTGTCTGCTGCAACAATTAGCTTCCATTATAATCAATGGAAGTAGCTACACCAGACGTGACACTGGGGCGTACGTTCGAAAAAAATAGACCATTCATCTAAAATGGATTTTACGCGTCGCGACCGGAACGCTTCAGTTAAGCGCCTGGTGTAGCTCATACCTAGTGTTGTGACAGTATTGATTCACAGGAGGAGGATTTTGGGATGATGTTCACTTGGTTATGGTCTAAATTCTGGGTTATGATACAACTAAAGTGTTGTATTGTGAATATGACAGGAAATATTGTGTCAAGAGAAGATAGATAGTTGTCCAAAATCTTGTTAGCTGCTTGTAAAAAAAAGACATTAGCAAAAGTTGGTACAAACCAGACCCACCAACATGAGATGAATGGCTTAGCATAGTGACATGTATGTAATGGCACAGTTGTCTCACAGGATAAGAGTTCAAGAGGATTAAAGCTGCAGTTGGCAAGATTTTTTTGATCATATTCACTGAAACCGACACTATGCACCAACAGAAGAACATAAATCAGCCCGTTTTAGAAAAAAAAAACGCACTTCTACTCCACCTAGAGCCTGTTATTTGTTTTGCAAAAATCCACAGCTCCCGGTTCTTCTGGTCCAATCAGAGCAGGGCTGTGTGAGATCTGACTGTCAATCACAGTCTGGTGCACACTGACGAGCACAAACTGGATGAAAGGGTGCTTGGTGGTAGTGGGGGAGGGCCATGAGAGTTGTAAACATTAAACATTTTGGCTAAGTCCCCTCAATCTGTCAGACTTGCCAACTGCAGCTTTAAAGTAAAGAGACATGGGGGAACAATGTTTACATGTCAACAACAATATGAGGACTGAATGGACAAGCAATTCAGATCGTTCATGGGTTGATATTTTTTCTGTATATGTGAGATAAAAATTAATTGTTAAAAAAAGGTTCAAGAGTTTGAATTGAAGAAAGAATCACAAATCACAAAGTGTTTTACTCTAATTTGACAAGGATGTCTGACATTTGTATGATATCAGACATCAAAACGCCTTCAACTTACACACCTTAGTAGTCAACAAATGAATGGTGAGGTTTGTTTGTTTTACTTTGCAAGTATTTGTTCACATTTACTTTGCAAGTATCTTATACAAAAGCCACATTATCATAGCTCCATCAATCAGTTAACCTGTGGAACACTAATCAAAACATTTGTTTTCTGAGTGCACGAATGATTACTTCATTCAACCGTAATCTACAGCATAACGGTGACATCTTGTGGTTGATAAAGGGACTGCAAACTTGATGCTTATCTTGTGTATAGTTGACGTTTACCCACCTTAAAGAGCGAACACTGACTACAAGAGTTCAAATGATGTAATTGTCAACCCACAGCCTGACCTTAACCTGGCCCCTAACCACACGCACCAGATGATTGGATTTCCCCATTCTAAGCCCCATATACAATGATGCTTCAGCGATTGCTAATCAAATGTTCTGTCAAAACTTTCATGTCAAAAAATGTCAAATGAAGGTCTTTCCATGGTATATATGGGTAATCCCATGCAGTTCTGGAATCTAGGCCTACACGGCGGCTTCAAATCCCAGCTCTAATGCCAACATTTCCAACTTCATCAATGTGCCTAAAGGCAACAGCAGTAAACCACTTTAATTATATTTTTAAATAATAAAAAACAGAGAGTTGCAATGCAGTAATTGAGCAGAAGGCTATTCGGTGTGATCAATTACATGTTCCTATTGTTAAAACAAGATTTAATTGTGTAAATTGTTCCCAAAATTATCATGTATTCATTAGTTATAGTATGTTTTATCATAATACTACACTCATGCTATGTGTATGTAAGTGTGTGTGTGTGTGTTTGGGGTATGCTTGTGTGCTAGTTTATGAATTGGGGGAGGGGGTTATGTGTGTTTGTGTGTGTGTATGGTGTAATGGTGTGTGTGTGTAAGTGTGTGTGTGTGTGGGGTGGAAGGCTATACCTGTGTGTGCTTGTGTGTGTGTGTGTGTGTGTGGGGGTGCCTATGTGTGTGTGAGTGAGTGAGTACCGTGTGAGTGTCACCATCACCTACCTACAGTAGTCTACACCACCATCTACAAGCTGATGGGTGTACAGACACTAGATGCACATGTACAAATTCATTTATTTCATGGCCCCCCATGGACAGAATTTCACGAAACTTGGCATGCCCCCAGAGGCTTTTAGCGTGACCATACGTATCAAATTTGGGGCTTTTCAGAACATGTCAGCCGAAGATATAGACAGAATTCTGTGACTTTGCATTTTAACCTGAGAATATTTCCTATACTTGAAATGAAATACACTAAATCCAGTGTCCTACCATGGTACTTTCTTTTAGAAATCATTTCCATTTTTGGGATTAATGCCATTGAGGGAGGGGGAAAAAAACTGCATTTTAAGGTAACGGAGTTACATAACCGCATATTTTAAAAGTATCCTAAAACCCCTTTAGATATATTTTATCTTCATTATTATTTTTATGTCAAAACTATATCAAGGGAAATGTGTGCAACATAAAACAAGAATAGAATAAGAAAAAAGTTGGCAATATCTTTCACAATTGCTTTCAGATAAAAGATTTTTCAAGAGCACAAATCTATACTGCCTGACACTCTACTTGTCATTATCTTCAGAATGCTGTAACCTTTGATCTAGGGCACATGGAAACAAACTTTAACCTGTTTTGTAAACCTTAAGTGATTGGTAATCATACCAGATGTGTTTTGTAGAGATGTTTAAAGTTTTATTTTTTACCCTAGATGTTAACATGCGCGTAATCTTTCCCATAACCTACCTTTCTGATTACTTAGGGAGTAAATTGATTACTTACTATCAATACAGCATACATGTTCTGAAGGACTCATGCATGTATCTAGATACATAGGCTACAATTATGCATCTAAACAGAACATTGGATAGCCTATCAAAACCATAAAATCACTCTATACTCTAAATGAAGAGAATCAGTTCCTCAATGCAACTAGATATCACCAAGGTGTCTGGAGATTTGGTCTGCTATTCTTAGTCAAGCAGTTACTCCCTTGAAACCATTGGATTTGCATGAACAACTGAAATGCTTTTACTTGGCACATTTTGCCCTCATTCTTATCACTGTCAGGGAATTAATCAGGGAATTAATCCAGATGTCACAGCTGACCGAAGGAACTGAAACTGTGCATCCCCACATTGCTAAAAAAGCCCATTTCCTCTTGAGACAATGTGTTGACCTTCAGCCCACAGCTCAGAGGTTTCTTACCGTACAAGTATGTCAAAATTACTTTTTCACCTATTCTTAATTTGTTCACAACATTCAGCAAACAGGAAGCAACTGTGTGCAAAATAGTGCTCAGACATCTAATGTGATAAAGTGTGAACATCAGCCTACTTTCACTTAAATAGAATGTCTCGTTTCACTTTCACAAGTGTAACCTCTTCAATAGCTGCAGTCCAGCGCTTAACGGCTGGCGCTGCTGAGAAACTGCAAGGAAGAATGCCACAAGCAAGAACAAGGTGGACTGATGTCAGTCTCAACCATGAGACTTGTATGAACACGCTCCCTCTGGCATGACCATACAAGTGGGAGAACTCACAAAGTTCCCTCTCTTTTTCGTTCTCTCTTCCACACACACACACACACACACACACACACACACACACACACACACACAGCGGTGCTCCTTCTGTTGCACATGCTGCAGTTCATTTAGTGTAGGTTGGCTAAAGCCGCTTTACCACCATCAAAACATACCAAACACACCAAAGCTAGACATGGTTTTGCTGCAGTTGTTATTTTTAACAACGTCTTGGTACTGTTTTAGTGTGGGGGTTACTGAGCACAGAGAGTACACCAAAGCTTGGGGAGGTTCTAGCCCACAGTTATAAAGTAAATGTGTGTGTGTGTGTGTGTGTGTGTGTGTGTGTGTGTGTGTGTGTGTGTGTGTGTGTGTGTGTGTGTGTGTGTGTGTGCTCTGTCTGAGAGAGCAGAATCTTGCTTGAGATGCACCACCTTATGTCAGGAAGCATAAACTAACACCTCACCATATGGTGCCATACCTTACCTTGGCTCTCTGAGTAGATTATTCCTCACAGAGGCAAAATCTCAAAAGTCAATACCTTCATAAAATAAATCTAACCTTTCAAAGCATAGGGACAGCTCATTTCTTTTGTACCATTGAAGCCAATTGTATCTATAATCAAGGTCTACAAGCACCATGACCGTGTTGACATGTACACCACTCTACATGTGAATGATTTAATGAAATGCTGATGATGCATGCAAACACATCCCTGCCAGTAATGGAGTAAACAGAGGGAAGGACCAGAAAATCCTGGCCACGGACAGTGGCAGTGTAGAAATGTCATCAGTGCGGTGGACTTGGTGTCTCAAAACTATCCTTGCCCGAAAGTGTCAGCCAACACCGAAACAGTAAACAACCCCCTTCCCACACATACACACAGACACACACAAAAACACATCTGGGTGCTCTCGGCTGCTGATTACAGGCTGGTTTCAATGATCTGTCAAGATCCAGTGTCAAGCTTGATTCTTGAATGTGATCTTTCTGAAGATGGAATATGAGCTCCTATATTGCGCTGTCAACGACAGAATCACTGAACACAAACTCACACATCAAATTCCACTAATATGAAATTATGAAATGAAGTTTTACCTATATCCATGCTCAAAAACTTGTGGGTCAATATTGCATAGAATAAAAAGTACAGAGCCTGCACAAGCAAGTTGCAACATACCATGCCGGCCAGTGTTTTACTTCCTATATTGAAAGAAAGAGTGAACATGTCTTTCGTTTTCTAATTAAGGCAAGGGAAATGGTGCACAATTAAAAGATAGTTTAAACACAAAAGCAAGAGTAAATAGGCCCCTTGTGACCCAAAGACAATATTAGACACCCTATAGTGTGCTCTGCTGCAAAGACACACCATCAAAATCAGGTATCGCCCTAAAGAATTGTCTATGTCTGATTAAAAGATTTCCCATCCAAATGTTCAATAGTGAAAAACATCAACATGCTTCTCAGAATGCAGATTCTATTTTGTTTGCGGAATAGTTCATAAAAACAAAGCTATACTATGTGTACTAGCCTACATAGGACACATGTCTACAGGCAGAAGTCTACTAATCAAAACATTTTCATATTTAATTGATTGACCTACATATCATCAAACAAAACCTACACTCGTCTAATGGCAGTGACGATTACCACGTATAATGTTAATGGAAGAATAAAATGCCTGTTTTGAATAAACAAAATCAGGAAGTGGCATGATCTGTCTTGACAGAGGAAGTTTGAATTTGCAGCCATTTCGCACTGTTCTTTCCGCTCAGACGCGCTGACATTTGAACATCCAAACTTGTTTGTTTTTTGTGTTTGGTGTTTTACATTTGTGCTACATACTGTAGCCTACACTTACCTACTTCGCCGACACACTCAACGTAGGCTACTGCTCTACCTAACCTGGGTGTTGTTCTAATAGCATTGCTTCTCTGCGTGACGAAAGGTTCTTTGAGCACAAATGTATTTATTTGCCTACTGCTAATAAGAATAAGAAAAACATTAATCATATCAATTACTTCAACATTTAAGATTGTTTTAAAGACACTTGACTACAACAGGAGGGGGGGGGGTCTACTTTCAGCTTGCACTGCCGTGCCGCTCTAACGCACCTCGAAAGGTGATGAACTTCAAATTCAACCAAAACGTAGGCATGTGCTATTAATAAATTACCCACTGATTAATCACGAGGAAGATGGAAACCTTACCGTCACTCGCGATGCAATGTTGACCTCGAAATGCAAACTCTAATAAGTTATAAACTGTAACTCAAAAAATCATTGTGGAGATGAGGCGTCTAGGTTCCGGGTTGGCCAATCATAAACGTGTACTGTCATTTGCTGTAGTCCTCCAGTGCTCGCAGTCTTTCTCGAAGAGGCAGTCCTTCACACTATAAAAGGAATTGATTTACAGATAGGAAGTGGTGTAATAACGCAGTTCTAGAAGCGCCAAAACGAATGTTAATCCCGTTCATTAGGCCTGCAAGTGCACGCGGTGTCTGGGTAGGCAACGTTAAGCCAGCAATTAAAATCCAACGCCCGTAGACAGTGAAATAATTTGTTAGCAAGGAAAACAGTGGTGCTTTCAACGTAAATTCTTTATTACTGTACTCAACCGAAATGCAATTTCCTTCTCGACTAAACATACAGTGCAGCAAACACAGAGACAAATCAAAGGAATGGGACTGCATGGAAATAAATCGTGCATCCTAATAAAACAATATAGGATTCATTCAGTTTCTTTCACAACAAAACATGTAAAACAATTCTAGCCACACAGACCATTGATTTCACTGTACTGGATCCAACATAACCTAAATGAATGACACATATTGAACAAAGGTTGATGTATCATCAGTCTCTGGTAGTGAAAAGCCTATGTCTTCTTTAAAACAATACTGGCACACGTTTGGTCCAATAATGGGCTCATTGTGAAGTTTTTTTTTTTTACACAATACAGGAATGGTACATCAGTGACAAATACACATTTTCAAAAGGTACTGTTTTATTAAGCAGAGCACCACAGTAGCTGATGGATCTAAAAACTTTTGTCATGTTGGTTCTTTTATTGTTACTGTTGTTTATGTGGTTTATACCCATTAGTTATAGAAATTGTGCTGGCAGCCTATTCAACAGAGTATTTTTTTATTTTATTTTTTCAACACTAAGAGGGTAGTACGTGTCTCCCTTTCTTACTGACCCACCAAATGCCTACACTTGAAATATCTTAAACATCAAACTGACTACAGGAAGCATTCTCCAATACACTGTCTCTTGTCACTACACCAACCACTTGTTATAGAACCTAAAGTGTGAGCCAGTCTCCCCGCCTGGTGCCACACTGAAAGGCAGCAGCGAGGTCATTCTCAGTCATCCTGAAACTTCTGTCACTCGCTGCTGCAATCTCAGACAAATAAAGCCAAACAAACAGGAATGCAAAAACAAATCTCACACCAAAATAGACAACTGTAAAAAAAATGTAACACAAAACATTCCACAGTATAGTTTGACCAGAGACCAAAATAAAATAAAAAAATAAAAAATAAACGTCCTGCACTGAACAAACGTGAGCGTGGGTACCTGCCTTGCATTGTGGGTACCTGCCTTGCATTGTGGATGCCGCACAATAAAACCACCCTATGCGTCAAGGGGTTTTGTGTTAGTTGTGGAAGGCCTACGGTCAAAACCAGTGAGCTTTCCAGTGTTTTTCAAGCATTACCATTAATGTCCAGAGGGTTAATGCTTGTTGTAACGAACCAAACAGAACCCCTTAGCAAGAAACATAGAGCCATCCCCAGGGACACGTTATGACATCAGTTTGGCGGGTTTGCGAAAATGGATGCAGGGAGATCAGAGCAGTACGGGCTGCCAAATGATCACAATGATCAACACTGAGGTCAGCAATGAAGCTGAAGCACCATCGACCACACAGTAAAATCCACTACAGTGAGGGAATGGTCATCTGAATACTACCAAGCAAGCAACGAAGCCAGATAAGCTTTGAGTGGTTCATGTTATTTTATCACATGTTTAGAGGATATGAGTTATGAGATGTTAAAGAGATTAAAAATCCAATATAATAGTTAATTTTCTTCCCTGGTCAGCATGCCACTATAATTACATGTGGGAATTTTGAAGCACTTTGATAATACATTTTATTTTTATATATATATTTATATTCATTTTAATTTAATTCAATCTTAATGGCCCTATGTGAACTTTCTTAGGATTACTTGAGACAATATTTTAAACCACAGAACTGAAAGGAGCAGACATCCCAGCTTGCACAGCTGGTTAGCTGTGGTATACTGTAGAGCTACACAGTAGTGGATGTGCATGGGTACATAAATATACTAACATGTGTGCATATCTTATGTACATGTACACAAGTTTGAAATGGACATACGTATCGCTTCTATATGTATACACACATACGTACATACAGTTTACAGCATACACTGAAAAATGTTAAGTGCTAGATTCCGATGGATAGCTACCGCAAACCCTGTTTTGGCAGCATGCCGGGTCGCTATGGCTACGGTAATACTGGTAGGCAGGATAACAGTTTTCATTTATTAATTTTAACAACACATACTTGGTATACATATTTAAACCCTTTTCAGGTGCAGGGAGGCTGGACTGACACCTTGGATGAGTCTCAGGCTCTTGAAGACTTGGTTTGGGTTCCAGCAGCTATGTACAGAGGCTATGCCCACAGTTCCAGTGGGAGGCCAATGAGAGGGCTTGTGCTAGTGAGAGAGAGAAAGAGAGAGAGAGAGAGAGAGAGAGAGAGAGAGAGAGAGAGAGAGAGAGAGAGAGAGAGAAAGAGAGAGGCCTCACACTGTTCGGTCACACTGTCAGTCAGACAGAATGTGCACAAAGGACATGGGGAATACCCCTTTCCGCTCGGGTTGGCCTTCTACGTGTCCAATCTGGAAGAATGAGCGAAAGAGTGAAAAAGGGAAAGAAAGAAAAGAAGAAACAAAGGAAGGAAGAAAGAAAGAAAGAAAGAAAGAAAGAAAGGAAGGAGAGGGTTAAAAATGGATAAAGAGGTAACTGACAATAGTTAAGTGGACTTTTAGCTTCCATTCTGGTGCAAGCACTGAGAAGCGAAACCTGAAATGGCGGCTGTACTCACCCACCACTCCTGATCCTCCTCTCCAGTCACCACTATGACCTCTCCCTCTGCAAAGGTCAACTCATCATCGTTATCCGCCTGGCAGTCGTAGATGGTCTTCACCCGCTTGACTTTGGTCTTGACCTGGAGGAATGTAAAGACAGAGCCACACTCAGTCCACAACTGGGCCGGAACTGTACCGAGTATCTACAGTTTGTTGCTTGCGCACAGGGCCCTTGCCCATTCTGATGTTAATGCAGGGTTATTATACTTCAGAATTATCCAAAACTTTGGAAACTTATATTATAATATTATTATTATATTACGATATTGCAGTGGGAGACACAAAGGTTTTGCATTTGTACTCAACATCCTGCATATTTTCAACATAGTGTCCAAAAAGGCCCTTTCTGAACTAAGCACAAGAAGAATATACATATAAAGACAGACAAATACTTTTTCAACAATGCACCCATTCAGACCACGGGTCTTTTTCCTCAACTGCATAGTAAGTGAAAAGGAAATGGTGTGGACTGGAACCTGTCACCCACCGTGCTGAGCTTGCGTGGCAGCGGCACTGGCATCTCCACTGTCCCTGCAGGTGCTCCATTGGTGTCCTCGCTGGCCTGCCTGGGAGAGAACTCCTCCTGCTGGCCGGAGGACTGTGCTTCTGCTGTGTGCTGCTGCTGCTGCTGCTGCCTGGGTGTCGGTGTGGTCGCGGCGGCTTCCTCGTGCTGGGCTTGCCTGGCTGCGGGGGTCTCTGAGGGCGAGGGTCTCGGAGGCATGTCAGCCAGCTGGGGCTTGGGCGGGAGGTCCTTGAGCTGCGGTTTCGGGGGAAGGTCGGACAGCTGTGGTTTTGGGGGCAGGTCTGAGAGCTGGGGCTTGGGAGGGAGGTCTGAGAGCTGGGGGCTTGGTTTCGGGGAAGGTCGGACAGCTGTGGTTTTGGGGGCAGGTCTGAGAGCTGGGGCTTGGGAGGGAGGTCTGAGAGCTGGGGCTTCGGTGGGAGGTCCAACACATGGGGTTTAGGGTGCAGCTCCCCTGGCTGGGGTCTTTCAGCAGGCTGGGGCCTCTCTGCAGGCGGATGTCTCTCTGCAGGCTGAGGTCTCTCGGCCGGCTGTGAGCCTCTGCTCTCCACAGACTGCAGTGGCTTCTGAAGGACCTCGGGGCCCGGGCCTCCTGGCTTGTCCACTGAGGGGAGGTGGATCGTGTCGATCTTCCGCAACGCCACTGAAAGAGAGAGCGTTATGAATAAAGACAATGATTATGTTCTGCATTTCGGTACTCATATAGTACCCCTCTTTACCCATTTTTACAAGGTAGTTAGAAAAATACAAGTCAGGCTGATATGCTATGGCTTAAGGAGCCTTGTCTGGGTTTCTGGGGACTACTTTTTTGTGTTGCATATATCTTTTCAGTTACTGTAAAACCATTGAACTAGCTCACCTTTCTGAGGTAGTTTAGGTAAAACCCTTGGACCAAGTGTGGATTTTGTGTTGCTGGATGTAGTGCTAAAAGAAGAAGGAAGCAAAAATAAAACAAAAAAACAATCACAATGAAAGTCGTCTGCAGAGCCGGCAGACTGCGAGGAAATGGTTTGTGTGACTCACTGTAAAAGCAGTAATAATCTACGTCTAACATGTGTGCAGCAAACATACCTCTGCTGCTGCTCAAACTTGTTAGCGGGTGAAGTCCTATTGGTGGGTGGAGGAGTGGACTCACTGCCTGTGAGTGCAAATGAGAGCGCGAAGGAGAAGAGGAAGTAAAGAAAAAATGAGAAGCGCAGTCGGGGTGAACTTCAGCACTACTTCTGTTTACATCGGCCACATGAGCACAACCAAGCAGAACAGAGGTTGCCGCCGTGTAACACTTCCTGTGTGAGAACTGCTCAACTCATGACAATAGCACTCACTACAAAGCATATAACATAAGTATATAACATAAGCACATAGAACTCAAAAAGACACAATATAAATAACCTAAACTTAAACATTTCTTTATGGTATCATTACATAATGTATTTAACACACAACAGCATTAAAATATAATGAACATGATTTCTTATTATTCTGTTGCACAATGCTTTTAATTAAACATACACTCTCCGTTTTGATTTTGTGAATGAAAACCTCCTCACAACAGCCTGTTATCTGCTATCAGCTGCAGAATCTAGACAACCACAGATTTCAACCTCTACCACTACTACCGTCCATTAGGACTGGATGAAAAGGCGGATGCGAGGAGTGGAGGTGTGAGGAGCAGGCCCACCTTTGCTCTGCTGCGGGCCGGCCAGCACAGGGCTGGGGGGGTCGGACTGCGTGCGCTTGTGCCCCGGGGGAGGGGGTGGGGCCCTCTTCTTGGACAGGGTGCCACTTCCTCCACCCGACGACTGGGAGCCCAGGGGCAGCGAGGTGGGGGGTCCGGAGGAGGGACCTGGAGCACAGGTAACAGGTGAGAAGCACGAAGGAGAGGAGAACATTGTTCATTTACGGGCCATTTACATTTAAACACTTCATGTACTTCCTGGGGGGGGGGAGGCAGATGAACCCATTTGGTGTTGCAAGAAGTCTTAAGCAAGAAGTGACCTGAACACAGTTCACTTATTTTCTTTTCTCAAAACATTACGGACAAAAAGCCCAAGCAAGGCCTGCATAGGTTCCAGTCTACAGTCATGTTTGTTGAATCCCAACTCCAGCCCTGAGGGGCACAGTCATCTTTTCTGTACGGTATGACTGCTGTTAGTGAAAGGGAAACAATACCAGGCCTGCAGCCTTAAATTCCAACAGTAGGTCTTGCCCAACCAGGCTAAGGTGGCAGCAGAGCATTTCTTTATGCAGGTGTGACTGGGAGGGGATCAGTCGGGGAGCTCAACATCTATTATGTACAACCTGTGTGTCCAGTTACGTTGCAGCAGATGAATCTCACACTGCCCTGAGGCTACGTACATACTGTGCATAGAAAACTGATTATAGAGTCATGCCCAGTCCAGCACAGCGTGCACATCTAAACACATCTCTTGCATGCTTTTGTCCTGCACGTGGGATTGTGCACAAAGTCTCTTTACAAGCACATCTAAACACACATATAAAGTCAAGCCAGTGATTCCTGCTGTGTTTTTTTGAAAGTGTGTGTTAATGTGTGTGGATTGATTCCAGGTTCAGAATATACTACTGTATTTTTGACAGTTTACACCAGATTCTTCTGTACTGTAATTACTAAATTACAACTGACAATTACTCAAACACATAAGTGAGAGATGTAAGGCAGTAGTCATGGCGACGGCTACCTTTACTTGAACTCCTGCCCACCAGGGTGGGTCCATCTGCGCCGGGAGAGGCCGGTGTGTCGGTGGAGGTGCTGTAGACGGGGTTGGCGAAGGCCCCGTAGGAGAGCCTCTGCTTGTCGCGGTGGCCCAGGGAGCCCGGCAGGGACAGCTTCTCCTGGGGGGACACGCTGGACGAGTGGCAGAAGCTCTGCGGCCGAGGAGACCGCTCCTTCTTCACCGGGCTGGGCTGTGGTGGCCACACAGGGAAACGCATTAGCACTTCATAACAGAATCATTACGAATCCTATGAATGCAGGATTATCGTTATTGCTACTAATACACGTTATTCTTTCAGAGAACGTATAACTCAGAGCGGTCGGTGGAAGTTGTACCTTGTCATCCAGGTCATCATCGCTCTCATCGATCTCCTCCAGACGCAGGTTCCACTCATATTCCACGTGAACATGCGGATTGAACTTGCCTGCAGCAGCCTCCATAAGCTAAAGAGATAAAAAGATACAGAAACAGAGAAAGAGAGAGAGAGAGAGAGACAATAACCTTCTTGAGAAACAACTGGTCAACAAAGCAATCCAACTGCAAGTCCAATCGAACCAAATGACTTCTATTGCTTTGTAAGTGGCTACGGAGAAAAAGAAGTGGACCCTTAAGGTCACTGATTACACTAAATGGTCAGAGAACACTCACTGGCTCTTCACACTGGGAGCTCTTCAGCCTCCTGGCTATGTCCATAGCAGTCTCTCCACTCTGGTTGGCTGCAATCAGACAGACATCACATGATTAGATCAAGACCAAGGCAACGGAATTGAACCGTACACAGTTCCCCTTTAGAGTAAACAATCACATAATCCTATACTGGGATAGGAGCAGGACACCTTGATGAGCCAGTGGCCAAAGATAGTTGATAAACATGCTGATTAAACTCACTAATGTCAATGGCTGGCTTGCTCCTGAGTAGCAGCTTGAGACATTCAGGTTTCTCATAAAGGCAGCAGTAGTGGAGAGCTGTGTTCCCACTGTCAGTCTGCCTGTCCAGAGTCCCACTGTAAACACAAGGACAAAACACCCAGCGTCATCTACACAAACCAATGACATAATAGCAGGCCACCTGTAGGCCCTCCAAGTTAGTAGGCAGTGTTATGGAAACACGTGACTTTTTCAGTGACCGTTTTCACCAAAGGTCACCCTGCTGGGCATGCAACATTCCAGCTGGAACCAGGCTTGCTATGTCACCCTTCAGAACTCTTTGTGTGGTGTGATAACTGTGAGCTGATGTACCTGTTCTGGACGAGGAAATCCACCAGGTGAAGAGACGTTTGGTCTGCTGTTCGGATAGCAAAGTGTAGAGCGGTTTCCCCAGGGTCCTGTCACAAACAACATTTTGCAGTTTAACACCTCAAAGCTGACACGTTAATTAGATTGAGCTCAAATACCGATTAAAGGTGACTGTCTTAAATCCTGCACCAGCATCACAGACTGAGCTCATCAGATAACCCATCATAAGACCCTTGACTGGATGAATCAACAATGTTCCAGTGTTGAATCCGTACAAAGGTATGTGCAATTATTCATACATTTAAGCTAAAACAACTATTTTACTCATCCTCACTATGTAAGACATGTATGTATCCTATTCGGTACACTGTGCAAGTGTTGTCTGCTTTAGAGCTGACGGATTGGGACACAGAGATAGCAATAATATGGTGAATATATGGCTGCCATCATCCTAATTTGGGGCAGCCGTGGCCTACTGGTTAGCACTCTGGACCTGTAACCGGAGGGTTGCCGGTTTGAACCCCAACCAGTAGGCACGGCTGAAGTGCCCTTGAGCAAGGCCCCTAACCCCTCACTGCTCCCCGAGCACCACTGTTGATGCAGGCAGCTCACTGCGCCGGGATTAGTGTGTGCTTCCCCTCACTGTGTGTACACTGTGTGCTGTGTGTGTTTCACTAATTCACGGATTGGGATAAATGCAGAGACCAAATTTCCCTCACGGGATCAAAAGAGTATATATACTATACTATACTCTACTATACTTAATTTGAGAAGCACTGAGCTCCTAAAGGACTATCAAAGCCCCATACCTGTGTGGAGCTCCTCCTCACCTGGCCTGCCTCTAGGAAGGGGTCAGTGAGCTCCACGCCGTCCGCGTACAGCTGGAGGAGGGCCAGCAGGTCCCGCGTCCGCACCGCCTCGTACAGGTCACCCTGTCGCGCTGTCGCAGTGGAGGCTGTGCGCCGCGCGAAACGGTGCTCCACGTACTTGGCGTTGATGTACTCCTTCCTCTCAGTCCTGCGGGCACAGGCCACAGAGCGCCGCTCAGTCACAGAGAGCGCTGCAGCGTACATTAGTGAGATTACTAAGAGTTATACTGTTGTCATGAATACTCACATGTCACTGGTTGGTGTGGGCTTTGGGGAAGGGCTGGGAAGATTCCCCTCCAGAATCTCATTAAAACTGCTATTCCCTACATTCTTGGCCAGCTGTGTGAAGAACAAGAGGCAAGGTCTACTATAGAAATACCTTAACATTTCCACAAAATATGTTTATAATCATATTCTAAAGGGCAGAGTCCTGCAGAGCAGTAGCTCACCAAGAGTTCTGAGGTCCCTAGTTTGTCCAGCTCCATGGACTGAATGCGGGAGATATGCACCCCCATCTCCCGGTGGATTCCGGAGCACTCAATGCAGGTCAGGATGCCCAAGTTTGTGGACAACCATTTGGGCTCTGAAAAGGACAAAAATGAGGACAGTGAATGAAGACAGGCCCATTCTACAGGGCATATAAGTGCTGCAGTACACTTTACTGACACAAGAGGGCGCATGAGGCTTTACTTGCATCTGTGTTGATAGACTTCCTGTCTTGCATCTTTTAAAGAAAGAGCAGGGAGAAAAAAGGAAAGAAAGAAAGAAAGAAAGAGTTAGAGAGAAACTTCAACTGAGAGAAACTGACCAGGAGCCCCACAGTCACAGCAGGCTTCATTGCCGGGCATGCGTAGTACGTCCTCTATGATGGCTTTGGTCAGGTCCTCCATGGTGTCCTCTCCGGTGCTCTGGCCACCCTGAAAGGCCATGTTCAGAGCCTCCTCCTTACTGTTGGTCAGCACAGAGATCCAGCTGCAAGAAACATACACACACACACACACACACACACACACACACACACACACACACACACACAGAACCACTGTGTAAAACAGATATGTACAAGCTATGTACAAGGCATGTACATGGTTTGCTTGAGTTTAATCAGTACATAAGGAATAAGCTAAATTGTCACTATAACACTAAAATTTGTAGTGCTGTTGGTGTAACATCGGGGAGGGGGGGAGACCAATATTTATGCCTAAAGATGAGTTTCCTTTAAACATGTTTTGAGGTAAATAATGAATGAACACAAACACAGACAGCCCAGTTATATCACTAGCACTTACATCACAAACTCCTGCTCATCCTCTGCCTGGAAGTGATATGTGCGGTTGTCTGTGAAGCAGGAACAGAAAAATCATTACGCTCAGTGCAACAACCAGGCCCGCCACAGACCGAGGATAACAAACCTCAAGGGGAACAGATACAGAGTGACAAAGAGAGAGAGAGAGACAGAGACAAAGAGAGAGAGAGAGAGAGAGAGAGAGAGAGACAGAGAGACAAAGGGAGACAAAGAGACAGAGAGGCAAAGAGGGATCTACTGGAGAATGCGGTTAGCACATCACCAGGAAGGAAAGCGGAAATGAAGATCCGCTTGTTACAGCCGCACCATTGCACAGTCCTCCTGCGCTTATGATGCCCTGCCGTCTCCCTCACCATTGCACAGTCCTCCTGCGGTTATGATGCCCTGCCGTCTCCCTCACCATTGCACAGTCCTCCTGCGGTTATGATGCCCTGCCGTCTCCCTCACCATTGCACAGTCCTCCTGCGCTTATGATGCCCTGCCGTCTCCCTCACCATTGCACAGTCCTCCTGCGGTTATGATGCCCTGCCGTCTCCCTCACCATTGCACAGTCCTCCTGCGCTTATGATGCCCTGCCGTCTCCCTCACCATTGCACAGTCCTCCTGCGGTTATGATGCCCTGCCGTCTCCCTCCACAGTCCCACGCGACCCCCACACACTCCTGCGTCCCGCCCCCACCTCCCCCCCCCCATCCTCCTCTGGCTGGGAGTGTGTACGTGTGCACTCACGAGAGATCAGGTCGAAGCACTTCTTGTCCTCCCCGCTGGGTTTGACCTGGCACGTCAGCAGGTTGAGCCGGACTGGCTGCCTGTTTGACTGAGCAGAGAGAGAGAGACAGAAGGTTCTATGAGAACTTTGGACAGAGACGGAACAGGAACTGAGAGGCTACCTGAACAGCACGGGAGATGTCTGTTCCGTGCGTAAGTGCTAGCCTGGGTTCCATTCCGAACTTAGTCCGTCCACAACTGAGGTCGGGAAGTTCGGTCTGGCATTGCTTCATTGTGGTGGAAGTATGCTCGCCCTATATCAGGCGGACCAATCAAATCAGGCTTTACGATGATGGACAGGTGAGCAACAGCGCCTGGTCTATCACATCATCTGAGCATGCTTAGATTAGGCTTATGTTTGAAACAAAAACGCTGTGGCTAGAAGGATACATGGCTTTTAAGACCCCATATTGAAAATTCATATTATTTAATGAGTTTGTATCACTGAAAACGATTATTTCTGAAAACTTGCCAAAGCCAAAGTTGAGATGTGGGAAAACTCGTGGTTTCACTTTCATCAAGGGAAAACAGCGCTGTTGCATTGCGACATGTTCCCTCGTTCATTTGAAATCTCTGATTGACCACCTGTTCGAGGGATTTGCGACAGCCTTTCCCAGCTGTTTAACATGTTTGTAGCATATCACTGTTCAACAGAATTATTTTAAAAACGGAGGGGATATAGGAGCAGAAGGATGGTTCGTGTGTTTTCTTCCTACACCTCACGGTAAGCTATTTTGTTGCTCTGATTGGTTAGGTCTATCCAATTGAGTGCAGAGGCATTCCCCCCCCTGTATCGGTTGAAACACGCC
Source organism: Alosa alosa (assembly GCF_017589495.1). Classification (NCBI taxonomy): domain Eukaryota; kingdom Metazoa; phylum Chordata; class Actinopteri; order Clupeiformes; family Clupeidae; genus Alosa; species Alosa alosa. Next base: position 8,881,220 of record NC_063189.1, read on the forward strand.
CCATAATTACGTCCCAATGGAGCAGTATCAGACTCATATTCTGACTAGAATTGAGTATGACTACGTCAGACTATGTAAGTGCCAGTGTGGTGCTAAAGATCGCTAAATGCTATGACGCATGTTGTTCCCATTCCCCAGAGGCAGGCTACAATGCTAATAACCATTCATTTGATTTCAGAAAAGGGCTACATGCTGTTCCTGCATCAGAATAGAGGTGTATCTAAGGTAATGGCACCTCATGCCTGTGTGAGTAATGCATGTGTTTCATCTGGAGTTATGGATGAAAGTGTATAATTATGTGTGTCTGAGTGTGCATTAGAGTATCATTTAGAAACTCTTTTGTTGTGCACACAAACTATAGAAAATTCTTTAAAAACTCTTTAAAAATTCTTTACAGAAAGGTCACTCTGACCTATTTATTTCATATAAATTCATGTCATAAATAGTCTCTTAGCGCCTCTGTCTAGCCAACCCAAATATGTGATGAATGCATATGGAATGTGTAGGTGTGGACCCATCAGTGCAAGGGAGGATTACAGTCTGATGATCCAAGGGGCCTCGGGCACTTGATTAAGCACAGGGTTTTGTTTTGGTATGTGCTGTGTGTTTTAACATACAAGGACTCTGGAAGAACACCTGGCATAATAAGCTGAGCATTTTGTCATGCACAGTAGAGCTATTTGTCTAATATTGAAAATGTTTATTTTTGTGTGAACATGTAAACATGTGTAATGTTTGGAGTGTGAAAGTGCGGGGGAGTGAGAAACAGGAGAGCTGGTGAGACGAGTGTGTGTTTACCGTGGCGTGGGAGATGGTGAGGATGCCGTTCTTCACAGAGCACTTTCTGCGCTGCCACACCTTACGCAGGCTGGGGAGAAAAACACATCAGGGCCTACCTCTTTCACTTTCTCTCTCTCTCTTTCTCGCTTCCTCTCTCTCTCTGCTGTTGTGAAGAAACCTGCCCATCATTTTTACATTTATATTTATTCCTCTGGCAGAGGCTTTTTTATCCAAAGCGATTTCAAATTGAGGTACAGAAAAATAAAGCTACATTATGTCAGGATCATTTTTTAAGGAAAACCCTGTGACTGTAGTCGCCTGTCCAGTGTATAACTGTATGGTATATTTGGAGGCTGTGAGTGGCGGCTGATGATGACCCACCCATCACTCTTCTTCAGCAGGTAGCCCTTCTTCTCACTGCCAAACTCCTTGTTGCCCTGTAGCTGGTGCATGCTGTAGCCACTCTGCTTGCTCTGGGAGTCCTGCACACACACACACACACACACACACACACACACACACACACACACACACACACACACACACACACACACACACACACACACACACACACACACACACACAGACACACACACACACACACACACACACACACACACACAAGTGCATGCACGCACGCACACACGCACACACCATTGACGACACATCAAATAAAGTCAGTGAATGAAGTTGACATTTAACAACATTGATTAAAAAGTGTTTTTCATTAATCCTTAAAATAATTCATCATGCCACTTTGATTAGCAAAGCTAGCAGTAGAAAAGCACAGGTAGCAGTAGGAATATCAACAGGAGAGCTGATTAAGAGCAGAGTTTTAATCAGCAGAGAGAGAGAGGGGTAGAGAGAGAGAGAGAGAGAGAGAGAGAGACTGGGCACTTACTCTCCTAGACTTCAGTCAGAGAAGGCATTTAAGAAGATGGAGAAAAAGAACAAAGACAGACAGACAGACAGAAGGAAAGAAGTAGCACAGAGTTAGAAATGCATATTGAGGCACTTTTGAGGTACGTCATGCAGAGAACTACTACTGCCCAAAGTGCATGCACTGCAAGACTCCACTGAAATAGAGCCCTGCAATTTAAAAAAAAATGAACAACCATTAACACACCAACAAGCAGGGAGCGGCTCAGAGGGTGCCTGCCTGAACAAATATGCTTTTCTGGTCTGTGAGAGTGTGCTGTGAGTGAATTTAAATTCAGGCACTGAAAGAGCAGTTTCCCAGTGCGGGGATTGAGTCTGGTCATGGTCTTAATTAGTCTTTCAGTCAGGGCGCTACATCTCCAATGAGTCAGAGTTGCTTTTAATCCTTGTCTAAGAAAAGGCCCCATGTTCAGAAACTCTAACATAACACCAAAGCAGAACAAAGACACAAACACAAACACACACACACACACACACACACACACACACACACACAACAAACACAACACACAAACACAAACACACACACACACACAAACACACAAACACACAAACACACAACACACACACACACACACACACACACACACACACACACACACACACACACAAACACAAACACACAAACACACACACACACACACACACACACACACACACACACACACACACAAAACACAAACACACACACACACACACACACACACACACACACACACACACACACACACACAAACACACACACAAACACACACACACACACACACAAACACACACACACACACACACACACACACACACAAACACAAACACACAAACACAAACACACACACACACACACACACACACACACACACACACACACACACAAACACAAACAAACACACACACACACACACAAACACACACACACACACACACACACACACACACACACACACACACACACACAAACACACACACACACACAAACACACACACACACACACACACACACACACACACACACACACACACACACAGTATTGCTGCTGATATCAAGGTATGTGTCAGTCTGTACACTCTTGGTATATATTCAGTGCTAGCAGTAACCATCATAAATGCATCTTGAACACCAAATACAGCTAGACAGTTCTAACCCTGTCCCTTATCCCTTCCCACCAGAGCCTCATGACTAAGGGCAGAGGTATGCCTCCTCCTACTCACTAATCTCTTTACATCAGGAGGTGAAAACACCACACCAGTTTACACCAGTGAGTTGGTTATGTGCTACCTTTTACTGCTAGTCAAATCCATTCTCTGTCAGACAGTTGTTCAACTTCCATGAGATGAAGAAAACAAATCTTTTGGCCTCAGACTAATTTTAAGGCTTACAGGCAGTGCATGTGAGCGTGATCTGATCTATGTGGAACTATTGGAACAGAAGGAGCTGCCCGCACACGAGATGAGCGGTGTGTGTAGTGGGAGCGCCTCTAGAAGCAGTGCTATGGCTGGGTCTGTTGGTGGTGTAGCGCAGCTACCTCTTTTTGGTCCAGCTGCAGAGACGACTTGAGAAGGTCCCTCAGAGCGGTCAGCTGCTTCTTCTCCTCGTCCTGAGTCTGCTTGATCTAACAGGGGTGGGGTGGGGGAGAGAACATCACTCAAGAGCGTGCCAGACCTCTGTGGCCGCTGTATGCATGACAGATGTGTTCACAGAGAACAGAACACTTCTGAGGGACCAGCTGTGTGGCCAGATCTAAAGAGAAATGCCTCGCATCACAGACGAGCTTACAAGACTCACATTGTAGAGGTCAGCAGCGAGCTTGTCGATGTATTGCTTCATCTTGTCAGCCGTTTTCAAACCGTCCTGAAAGAAACTGAGGTACACAGGTGCATAAAAATCATCAAATCATCAACGCTAAACTGAGTGACAAAACGTTATGTGCATGACAGACACACAAATAATGATGATTTCTCTACTAGACACAAAGACACATGTGTGTGTAAGGGATAATGTATAGAACGCTGGTCATTACTGGGAAAATAAGTCCCAACAGGGCGAACCGGACCCTGATGCGCAGCTGAGAAACAAATAGTTCGCATCAACACACGCTGAACTTGAATCAAACGTTCTTTAGAACACAGCTGATTAACCGTCTGCTTTCACTTTTGAATGAAGTTCCAGTCCTTGCGTAGTGATATGAAAGACGTATCAGAAGCACAAAACCCATTGCCATTGACAGCGGTAATTATATGTTTGCAGCGGTAATTACATGAATATATTTTACCGTAGAACTTTGGGAAATCCCATTCAATGGGAGCGTTCTACTTGCCTTGTAAAGAGCAGTGTAATAAATAAATATATATATTATATAATATATATTTTATAATATATAATATATATATATATTATATATTATAAATATATATATATATATATATATATATATATATATATATATATATATATATATATATATATATATATATGGGTGACGGTACCAGCTGAAGGTTTTTAAAAAAGAAAAAGATTTTTGGCTGCAGTAGCCACACAATTCGACTATAGGCATAAGTCCAGAAAAGCCTGTCTTTGATGGTCCCACACGGAGGAAACGATAGAGTTGGATAACATCCTGCCGTGCACTGACAGGAGAGGGGGGAAGGTAATGAGTGGAGTTGTACTCACTTGCACTGAGCGTGGTAGTACTTAATGAGGTTTTGAAGCAGGTCAACTCCCTTCTTAGTCTTGATCTCATTTACTTTGATCAGATACTGAAACATAAAGATGAACAACACAGATAGGAGAGATATATGAGAACAATCCCTCAGGCTCTTGGTTTCTGGCTCTGGCAATTTGTCCAAGTGACTCATTTTATAGTAGAAAGACACTGACATGCTCTCTGTGTGGTAATCTCTTTGTGGCATGCTGTGCAAAGACAACAAGGTAGCACTGAGCTTAACCTCTTTAGATTCATACACAGCCACGCACACACACACTCATAGACACAAACACACACACACACCCACACACCCACACACACACCCACACACCCACACACACACACACACACACACACAGAGATGTGCACAGTAACACACCACTCACCTCGCACACACACACACCTACACACACAGACACACACACACACACACACACACACACACAGAGAGATGTGCACACTCACACACCACCCACCTCGCACACACACACATCCACACACACACACAGAGAGATGTGCACACTCACACACCACCCACCTCGCACACACACACACACACACACACACACACACACACACACACTACCCACCTCGCACATCTGCAGCTGAAAGATGCGCCGCTCCTTCTCCATCTCCTCTGCGATCTCAGCGCCGGTGATCTCTGTCCGGATCATTCCGTGCTGCTTGGCGTGCTCCCTCTTCTCCTTCTCAATCTTTGTGCTGAAAGCGGAGACAAAGCAGAGACAAGGGAGCCACAGCTGAGACACTGCTACCGTACCAACCTCTCTCTCTCTCTCTCTCTCTCTCTCTCTCTCTCTCTCTCTCTCTCTCTCTCTCTCACACACGACACCAGAGAGCTACACATTTCATCACACTCAAGCACACGGCCACTTACAACTTGGTCTCATAGTCCTTCCAGGCTTTGTCAAAGGGCTTCTTTATGTCCTGCAGAGGGAAGCAAGTGACAATAAAAATGTGTGAGAGACTTAAATGTGTGAGAGACTATAAACTTAAATCAGGCCCCAGTTACAGACCACTTTTCTCATTACGCGCCCCACAACAGCCCCAGTTATTCCCTGTAAAAGGCCTCAGCCTCAGCCTCACACTCACAGTCACACTCCCATCCACAGTTCCAGTCCCACTCGCCTCTCGGCCAGTGCACTGCTGGCCTTTAGCGGTGAGTGCCTCAGGCTGCCCGCGGCCCGTACGGCATCATGAGCTTGTCTGCCGGTAAATGATTGATGGCCCTCTTAGTGCGCCGACTCGTTTAGAGAGGCCTCTCCTCCTGAGACACAGCTCATTTCCTGTGTCAATAACACGGCCGTCAGGAGACACGGCCGGGAACGGGAGGGTTTGTTGGGGGGGGTGGGTCACTGCTGAGTCAGTCCGGAGTGAACAGAAAGAGGTGGGCAGAGAAGAGATTCTCCTGGTCAGTGTGGTGTACTGTGTGTGTGTGTGTGTGTGTATGTAATAATGTGTTCAATATGTGTGACGATGTGTGTGTGTGTGTATTATGTGTTATGTATTATTATTGTAATGTGTGTAACCATGTGATATTATGTGTGGGTGTGTAATGTTAATAATGTGTATGTAATAATGTAATGTGTGGGTAATGTGTGTGTGTGTGTGTGTATAATGTGGTAATAATGGAATGTGTGTGTAATAATGACAATAATGTAATATGTGTGTGGGTTAATGTAATGTGTGTGTGTGTGAAAAAGTGTATGTGTGTAATATTGTATGTAATGTGTAGGTGTTATGTGTGTGTGTTTGTTTAACTGTTTGTGTGTTGTGTGTTTGTGTTTGTGCTTGTGTGTGTGTGTCTGTGTGTGTGTACATGCTTATTTGTGTACGTAGGAGTGTGTTTGTGTCTGAGTCTTGCGTGAGAGGGAGAGAGAAAGAGAGAGGGAGAGAGAAAGAGAGAGGGAGAGAGAGAGAGGGAGAGGGAGAGGGAGAGAGGCCTTGTGATGTAGGCTGCTGCAGAGCGGCATGCCGTCTCATCTATTTTGGAGGGGAATGGAGAGGCGGGGCAATGTCACACATCCGCACAATGATGCGGACAGACTGCTGACATCACCAGCCCTGTCAGCGCCGAGAGGCGCACGTGCTCTGAGATGCGAGGAGCCTGACTAATGCCAGGGCTCTGGGGAGGGAACGAGGGATCAAGAGATAAGAATGGAGAGAGAGAGAAAGAGAGAAAGATAAAAGGGTAGATGGAATAGAGCGAAGGAAGCAGATAGAGAAAGATACAGGGAGAGAAAGAAAGAGAGAGAAAGAGAGAGAAGGAGAGAGAAAGAGAAAGAAGAGAGAGAAGATGTTTTTGCGTGAGGCTGGTGGGCCAGCAGCTGTTAAGCTCCGTCAGGTCCTTCACAGAGGAAGTGCCAGAGTAATGGACAAGCCTCCATCTCCTTACATCCGCCTGGAGGATTACAGACAGGGGGGGAGGGGGGATGATGAGTGGGCAGTGACTGTAGGGTAATAATGGACGACCTCGTGTAGCTCCCCTGAGATTTACAGTGCTGGTATTCTGTCCAGCGGGAGTGTGTTTTCACAGTCAGGGGAGTGATTGCTTGTGTACAGAATGGGCCCCGATCCAATTAGCCAACAACACCGCACATGATAGGGCAGGACAGGGCAGCACAGCCAAGCGCAGGGCAGGACAGGGCCGAGCAGGACTGGGTGGTGCAGCACAGCTCAGCGTGGGGCATCTGAATCTTACCCCTTTGACTCCCTTTAGGTCCCCTTTCAGCAGAGAGTCCAGGGTGAAGATCACATTGTGGCTCAGACTCTGGAGCTGAGGAAAAGAAGACATTGACAGAACATTACAAATGCCCCCTATCCTTTGACTTGTGTGTGTGCGTGTGTGTGTTTATGTATCTGAGAATTCATGTGAAAGCTTGAACCTCATTAGTGTCAGCAGAAGCCCATGGTGTGTGTGTGTGTGTGTGTGTGTGTGTGTGTGTGTGTGTGTGTGTGTGTGTGTGTGCGTGGGACTGTGTGTGCGCATGCAAGGCCTTTCTGTCCACCCCCCTGGATCAATTCCTAGATGACTACGCTAATGGCTATCTACGCTAATGGCTATCTACGCTAATGGCTATCTATGCTAATGGCTATATCTAGCCTTCTCAGCACTGTCCTGCAGCTAAATGGATCACAACACTTCCCCACACCACTCCGCTGGACTCAAAACTCGAGTTGAGGACAACTCGACAACAAAGACACGGAACACCTAGTGCTAATGGGCACACTAAATGGACAGGGTCAGGGAACTGCCCAACGACTGAACTTCAGCATGCAGTACGCAAACAGCACACAAGGTCTCTCAGAGATGAGGCCGCATCACTGTCCGCCACCACTCCACTGCTTCAGCATGCATGGCACTCACCAGGTTCTTGAGCAGTGCGGCCAGCTCCTTGATGAGGCCGGAAAACTTGATGAAGGCCGTCCCCAGGTCAGAGTTGTCCCGGCTGATAAAGTTGCTGCCGAACCTGTCCAGCGCCTGGCTATAGTTCTCCTCATTCTGCACATGGTCTGACAGGAGAAAGAGACAGGAACAGGGTTCAGGACTTTACTTAAAATGCCTTCCAGAAAATTATACTCAAGATACTGCTATAAATATAGAAAATGATGTGTTGCAGTGTTTGTTACTCTGCCAGTTGTTGCATGAGTGGCTATGTCAGACAAAAACAGACCAAACAAAACAAAGAAAAAAGACAACAGAGAGAGAGACAGAGAGAGTGTGTATGGACAAGTACTGAGAGTTTGCAGTCTTTTTATTTTTTATTTTAGCAACTGACAACAAGCCTGTTACTGACTAGAGGTTAACAAAAGAACCACAATCCAGTACTAGTGTGCAGTGATCATGGACATGAAGAGAACCTCCCACAACACCCCACACTTTCCCACACCCAACCATCTCACACTCAACTCATCCATAATCCACCCAAGAGAGTTAGATGACTTGGGAAGAGAGTTAGATGACTTGGGAAGAGAGTTAGATGACTTGGGAAGAGAGAATTCTGGGATTCCTTTGTAATCCTCAAATTGGTGGAGCAATCCGGCATGAGTTCCATCATGCACGAAGCAGAGTGAGAGCATGAGGAGCGAGAGCCGCAAAGCCCTTCATGTTCATAGTAGTATATCCATAGTAGTGTAATAGTATTTCTGCTATGTTGCTGATTGGATCATAAACAGCCACAGCAACAAAGGGGAATGAATGACTGACTCCTCTCTAATATCTGTGTTACATGTTATTTTCTATATTTCTGATTTGTTGCTGATTGGATCATAAACAGCCACAGCAATGAAGAAAAGTGAAAGTGATTGATAATGACTGACTGACTATTACTGTGTTACATGCTCCAAATGTAAAGCACTTTCAGCTGCTCATTTGAGTATGAAAGGTGCTATACAAATAAAGCTTATTATTATATTATTATTATTCATCCCCCCGTGGAAGTGGAAGAACTGTGCTTCTCCACCCAAGAGCTCCATTCATGTTCTCAACTCTAACACTCCCCTCCTCAGCAACAGCACAGATGGAAATCTCACAGACAGTGTGAACGAGAGATGGAACAAGAGAGTGAGAGAGAGAAAGAGAGAGAGACAGAAAGAGGGAGAGAGAGAGAGAGAGATGAAACCACCAGTCACCAGCAAATGGGGAGAGGCAGTGAAAACTGTGTCAGGTTAGATTGGAAAGCAGAGCTAAAAATGGCCCTGGTGTGACTTAGAGGGAGCAGGAAGCACCAGGCGAGGACACTCTCCACAGGCAGCCAGGCGGGCAGGCAGGTAGAACAGGACAGGCGGGGTGTGGAGAGAAAACGTGCCTCGAGTGCCACTGCAGTTGGTCCAGCTCCACGGAGGCACCTCCGGCAGCTGCAGCCTGGTGCAGTGGAGAGGAGTCTCTCTCCTTCCTCGCAGAGCTCTCATCTGGAATTCATTCCCTTTCTCTCTCCATCTCTCCACCTTCCTCTCTCTTGCCCTCTCTCTCTCTCTCCCTCCCCCTCTCTCCCTCTCTCTCTCTCTCTCTCCCCTCTCTCTCTCTCTCTCTACTTCTTTTTTCCGGGACTGAATCCCCCTGGCAAAATGACACTATTAGGTCATCCCTTTTGTGGGTGGAGAGATGAGAGGAGAGGAAAGGAGAGATGAGAGGAGAGGAAAGGAGAGAAGAGAGGAGAGGAAAGGAGAGAAAGGAGATGAGAGGAGAGGAAAGGAGAGAAAGGAGAGATGAGAGGAGAGGAAAGGAGAGAAAGGAGAGATGAGAGGAGAGGAGAGATGAGAGGAGAGGAAAGGAGAGATGAGAGGAGAGGAGAGGAGAGATGAGAGGAGAGGAAAGGAGAGAAAGGAGAGATGAGAGGAGAGGAGAGATGAGAGGAGAGGAAAGGAGAGATGAGAGGAGAGGAGAGGAGAGATGAGGAGAGGAAAGGAGAGAAAGGAGAGATGAAGGAGAGGAAAGGAGAGAAAGGAGAGATGAGAGGAGAGGAAAGGAGAGATGAGAGGAGAGGAAAGGAGAGAAAGGAGAGATGAGAGGAGAGGAAAGGAGAGATGAGAGGAGAGGAAAGGAGAGAAAGGAGAGATGAGAGGAGAGGAAAGGAGAGAAAGAGAAGAGACAGTAGCTTCCACACTAAAGAGAGAGAATCCTCTTCTCCTACGTACAACATTTCTCCTCCCATCATGCCGCAAATGTGACTCTTTATGAACATCAGAGGACAGGCATAATGTCCTCAACAAATTCATCTCGAAGGATTTCACCCCTCACTGATCAGGCTATTTAAACAGACAGTGTACAACAGCCTCATTAGTTATAGCACATGTCCATTCATTAATGTCTTTATGTCATCCAGCTATGCATTTCACATGCAGGCCCTTGTCAAATGTCAGAGGATACCTATCACAAGCCAATTAAGGCTCTTGGTGATAAGGCTTCTTTAGTGTCCACTGAGCTGGGATCATGGCACAAGAATTGGGTGACGTCTGGCACAGGGACTGTCCCTTATACAACCAAGCACGCACCAAAGAGTGGGTGAAACACTCAGGCATCTGTTCAGCTTTTAAAAACATGCCCCCAGAGTGTAGCACTGTAGCTGCCTGGTTGCTCTAGATGTTAGCTGCAGCAACTTGGAAGCTAGGTAGCACCTTTTTTTTTTTTTTTTTGGGGGGGTTGCACAGACAGTACTCTGTGACCTTGAGAAACAGAGATCTATGTGAAAAATTGGCAGACTTTTCCTTTAACTCAAGTCTCAGGACTGTGGTTGGCTGTATGGAGGAGAAGTCGGGATCATCACTTCATTACATGATTCAGTAACAGAGGGGCCTGGTCCCTGGGGGGCGCTGCTGTAATGGCTCGTAACTTAAGGGGATCAATAAAGTAGAGGGGTCACCCTTCCCAGCCCTCTAGGGGCTTCTGAGGTCAAGCTGAAGTCAAACCAATAAAACTGGACAGTGTCATTCAGACACAACGCAAAGACAGCAAAAAGCTGACTTAGATGACTTAAGAAACCACATCACACACATAACATACAGAGTGTGGAGTGTAAAAGTAACTTCAAACATTCTGGACGTGTCTGGACATGAGCAACCCATATCAGAGTCCCATCAGTTCACGCTGAGATAAAATGTAACCATCTGCAGGGCCTCACACAGTAAAAATGGACCAAACCAGGTCAACTGGACCAAACCAGGTCAGTTGAACCAAACCAGGTCAGTTTGCCAAAGCAGGTCAATATTCCCAAGCCTAGCCCAACACTGATGATTCAGGCCCAGTGACGTTGTCCAGAGACTGAGGGCTAGTCCACACATACGAAACCGATCTTTTTTTCTTCCGTCTTCCCTGAAACCGCATCAAGAATATTTGCGTCCAAACGGATCCATCTCAACACGACTCAACACGTTACTTCATACCCCAAGCCTATAGGTGGCACTGTTTCTTTACAGAAATTGACCAAAGTTAAGTGCTTTACAAACAGACAGAATAGGCTATGACGAAATGGCTAGTGTAAGGAAACCAGAATTGTTTGTGGGACTGATGGTGAACTGTCAACTGTAGTCAACTGTAAAACTGATAAACTTTTATTTTACGGTTTGTGAAGGGTGCAGTCCGTCCTTTTATTTGGCTAACGCCGGTAGGCCTACTGATCCCCTTTACTTTCTTTGGTTGTAGGATAGTCCGTGATTCACATTCGTTTTGGCTATCACCGCAATTAGGCTACTAAACGCCAAGGCTTACCCAAGTTCTAGGCTATTCTGTCGCCACATTTATAATATTGCTATAAAACCTTAAAGTAGTAACAGTCAATACGTTTGCCTGCATCAAATCGCGCATTTGCATTCAGTGTGCTACCATCGGCTTAACGTGAGATCTAAGCGTCTTTGTATGCTTATATCTGATTTCACTCGACATGTGAAAGACATGTAAAATAAATGAATGACACTGGCACTACGCACAAATTAATATAGCGTAAACTTACACCGCACTTTCCTAATAACTTAAGTTCTCTCACGTCACTGACAGTAGCTAGAATGCATTAAAAAACACCGGGAAAAAAACAGTGTTCAGTCCACCAAGTCATAAGCTATCGGCGCTGCGCAGCACCATTGTGATATTTATCTTACGGAGTGTAATCGTAGGTAATGTCATGTATGAAAACTAGTATTGTTAGGCAATACTATAAGTGCAAGTCCAGGGCAGCTGAGGTGTGGCGATGACATCATCGATCACGCAAGCAGGATGTCGCGGTTTAAAGCTGTCTAAACGAATTCAAACGGACTACGGTTTCAGATTTCTCCACTCTGGGACCAGGTTTCAGAAAAGTGCGGTTTCGGGCAGTGCGTTTACAGGATTCGTTTGGACGCTCGGCCAAGACGAAGCAAAACCTCTGCGTTTAACCTAAAAAGCGACTCCGTGTGGACGGGCCCTGAGTAGGGGAATTTGGCCTGAAGAGTTCACAGCGGTCAGGGGAATTTGGCCTGAAGAGTTCACAGCGGTCAGCTCTGCGGGCTCCAGCCTCTGGCACGCTGACTGGCCGGCCGTGGGCGTTACAGCTCCCAGAGGAGACACAGGCCCGAGGCCATCCCCACCCTCTGGACAGGGCCAAGGGGCCCAGCACAGCCAGCAGTCAGCGTCATGGCAGCTGCAGGACCAAGACCTCACATGGCAAAAAATATGAACTTGAAAAAAATTTGTATGATATCCTGCAAACCCATGCCAATTGCTATGAGTAGCAGGGCAAAACAGGCTATTCCATATTTAGTCTACTTTGTTACAAAAACAAGAACAAAAGCGATAAT